>NC_021162.2:54712653-54716300 GCF_000331145.2 Cicer arietinum | reverse complement strand
GGTGTTTAGTAGAGGATGTGCAAAAGCTTTGTCTTCTTCAAAGTGTTGTATTTTCATAGCATTGCCATTTAAGAGCATTGACTTTCATAAGAGCATAAATTATTAATACAGTCAAACGAACAAATGCTTGATACAATTAATAGAGGCAGACAATCACTTGCTTGTCAAGTTTATCTGAGACAGAGGAATCAAATGTTTGTTGTGATTATTAGAGCCATACTAATTAGAGCATTGCTAGTATTTGATAAAATCACTAGAGACACGTTTTAGAGCTCATTCACTAAACTTAGAATACAGAGAATAAAGTGGAGTCTTGGTGTTTGTTTTACATGGACCAAGAGATTAGAGGATGGAGCGTGAATTCATATAGAATAACCGGATGGAAAGTTGGACACTAAAATAGAACATTAGTTCTTTAAATTTTTCCCACAAAATAATTTTGTCATCATAAAAAATAGTAAGGGTTATAGTTTTTCAAACCAACTTGAAAACATCATAGGATAAAAAGTAATGCACCAATGAAAAGACAATATATGCATGCATCAATTCAAAGCGTCATAGGATAAAAGCCACTGCACAAATATCATTTTAAAATCACACTCAAAACTGAGTTATTTTGACATCACAATTTAATTGTATGATAGTTTAGAATATTTTCATGTTGGGTCAATCTATAGTCTAGAAGGACCTATAAAGGGTTTTAATAATTTCAACAAATGTGTCATAATTGCAACTAATAAAACAGTAAACTATTGAATGTCAAAGACAATAATTATGTATTAATACTAATTAATATATGAAATAACAATATTGAAAAATAAATTTGGTTTGAGATAATAGTAAAAGAGTTGGTGACAATGAAGAATGAAAAACATAAGAAATTGGGGATTTAAATTGTGTTATGTTTTAAAAAAATACCTTAAAAAAATGCTGAAAATTTAAGATAAAGCAACAAAAAATAAAGGGATAGAGAAGAGAAACACAAAATCAATTTATCATGCAAGAAAAGATATCAAACAACTTTCAAAGATTGCGAGAAAAGAGATTGCAAGACATTGTTTTTCATCCAGCAAAGTGTGGATTCAAACAACTTTGAGAGGATTTCGAAGGCATCTAATCAAAGGAGGCATGGAAGATCTTGGTCAAGTAATACACAGGTGGGGAAAAGGCCAAGAAAGTGAAGCTCCAAATGGTACGTAAAAAGGCAATACAAACTATTGTAGATGGAAGAAGGTGAAGTTGCGGCAGATCACTTCAATCGTGTGCAGGTTGTTGTTAATCAGATGAGAACAAAATGTGAATCGTTAATTAAGTGGTGGTTATTGAAAATATCCTTAGAACATTAACACAAAGGAATGATCATTTTGTGGTGGCCATTGAAGAATCAAAGGATCTTGATAAGATAAAGGTGGAGGATTTGCAAGGCACTCTTGAAGCTCGTGAACTGAGAGTAAGAGAAAGGTGTGCACCAAACTCAACATCTCAAGTGCATGCCCTACAGGCCCAAGTTAGCAAGAAGACCAACCAAGGTGGTGTGAAGCATAAGAAAGAAAAGGGTAAATTAAAGTGGTATAGGAAGTATGACTCAGAGGATTCTGATGAAGGGGTTGGAAATTCAAGAAATTAGAACACAAGTGATAACACCGGCAATAATTCGAATGGCAAGAAGAAATTCAACAAGAAAGAGATCTAATGTTACAATTGTAAAAAATGGGGGTATTTTGCAAATGAATGCAGATCCAAGAAAGTCCAAAGCGAGGATGATGAAGCTCAAATGGTAGTTGAGTGTGACACCCTAAACCCCAAAATAATATATATAATAATTTATATCATATTTCTATAAAATTTGCAGCGGATAAATAAAAATATGTTTCCAAGAAAATAAAAAAACTTTAATTTTTAATTTAGGATATCACGCTTCTCAAAAATCAAAAGGAACACTTTAACTTCTTTACTCCATAGTGCAATCTCAATAAGCTTGAATTAAGTATAATTACTTGATTAAATTCTAAAAACCTACTATTACTTATATGGTTTTCATACAAAAGTCGTTTCAAAATAAATAAGTAAAATACAAATTACAACCCTTATTCCCGGTATTACCTATCAGAGCGGGGTTCCTCCCAAACTTGAACTTCAAGACTTATCAACCTGTAACAACTGCAATTTCGCAAACACAGGGCCAAGCCAGTCAAACACAAACAACGAAGGAGGTGAGTTTCAAAATCATGTTAATAGTATAATATAAGTAAGAAGAACACGCAACAATCATAATAGACCGTATCATAATCACATTACGATATATCAAAATATTTAAGTAAATAGTATCATATTATAACATCAAATTCACTCAAGTAAGATAATCATCTCATTATAATATGCATCAAATCATCTAAGAGTAATTATTATTAATTTTAAAACACATCAATCACCACAAAACAATCACAAGTAAATGCAATGCTATGCATGAGCTTAGACTCTACTTCACAATGTGGTACCATTCTAACTCTGAAGTACTTGGTTAGGAGGCTTGATACTATGCCACCATCCCGGTGGACGGACAATTCAAATTGGCCCTGTCCTCATAGATCCCCTCAACTCAACCCGAGACACATAAATATCACAATAATATCAAATATCACACATTTAACGATAATAAATCAAATATCACAATAATATAAAATGCCACACATTTAACGAAATTAAATCAAATATCATAATAATATCAAATGCCCAACATTTAACGAAATTAAATCAAATATCATAATAATATTAAATACCACACATTTAACAAATCAATCAACACCTTATAAGTATTTCTATTCCATATTTTAATCTCACAATTTCTATTTTGCATATTAATTAATTTATCACTCAAAGGGCTATTGCCGTACGTAGCGAGCCCTGGATGAATCGTTGGGAAATACGGTTTTCCCGTTCATCTCACAATTCAGACGCTCTCTCATCCCCTTACCTTATTTCGACGCTTTCATACATGAGTATGATTCCTTGAGAAAACAATCTTTGTTCTTTGACTTTTTGTCCTTCAATCGATCTAACTCAACAGTTTATGGGTAAACGTCAAAATTAAATTATGAGAAAATAATCTAAAAACTATATTTCGAAATTAGGTTAAGGAAAATTACCATAAATCAGAAAACCAATCAGTGGATAATATAGCCACTTTTTACACGATCGTTTTGGCATTGGTTTCACTCAAATAGGACTTACAGTGAAGAAGAACGGTTCAAAATAACGAATTCTGTAAACGGAGAAATCGGGAATTTTAGGGAGAAATTCGGGTTGTTAAAAATCTGAAAAATTGTGTTTAATTGAATAGTTAAATGAGTAAAACAACATACTGGAATTTGGACGAAAACGGAGAAACTTTTCTGGAACAGTTATCGATCACCGGTGTAAACGATAGGTTGTTGTTGTTGTGTTTGTTTCATAGCTGCCCGTCCAATCCCCTTTTTTTTTTCTTTTTTTTTCTTTTATTTTATTAACAATTAGGGTTAGTAAAACCCATTGGTCCATTTATTTACTTTTAAATAAAACCAATCATTATGAAAACTAATGTTTTAACATTTTATTTTAACATAATTTAATTACTAAAATTTGCTAATATTTTCAAACTAATATTTTAT
>NC_021162.2:54706943-54708067 GCF_000331145.2 Cicer arietinum | reverse complement strand
AATAATATCAAATGCCCAACATTTAACGAAATTAAATCAAATATCACAATAATATCAAATGCCCAACATTTAACGAAATTAAATCAAATATCACAATAATATCAAATGCCCAACATTTAACGAAATTAAATCAAATATCACAATAATATCAAATGCCCAACATTTAACGAAATTAAATCAAATATCATAATAATATCAAATGCCCAACATTTAACGAAATTAAATCAAATATCATAATAATATTAAATACCACACATTTAACAAATCAATCAACACCTTATAAGTATTTCTATTCCATATTTTAATCTCACAATTTCTATTTTGCATATTAATTAATTTATCACTCAAAGGGCTATTGCCGTACGTAGCGAGCCCTGGATGAATCGTTGGGAAATACGGTTTTCCCGTTCATCTCACAATTCAGACGCTCTCTCATCCCCTTACCTTATTTCGACGCTTTCATACATGAGTATGATTCCTTGAGAAAACAATCTTTGTTCTTTGACTTTTTGTCCTTCAATCGATCTAACTCAACAGTTTATGGGTAAACGTCAAAATTAAATTATGAGAAAATAATCTAAAAACTATATTTCGAAATTAGGTTAAGGAAAATTACCATAAATCAGAAAACCAATCAGTGGATAATATAGCCACTTTTTACACGATCGTTTTGGCATTGGTTTCACTCAAATAGGACTTACAGTGAAGAAGAACGGTTCAAAATAATGAATTCTGTAAACGGAGAAATCGGGAATTTTAGGGAGAAATTCGGGTTGTTAAAAATCTGAAAAATTGTGTTTAATTGAATAGTTAAATGAGTAAAACAACATACTGGAATTTGGACGAAAACGGAGAAACTTTTCTGGAACAGTTATCGATCACCGGTGTAAACGATAGGTTGTTGTTGTTGTGTTTGTTTCATAGCTGCCCGTCCAATCCCCTTTTTTTTTTCTTTTTTTTTCTTTTATTTTATTAACAATTAGGGTTAGTAAAACCCATTGGTCCATTTATTTACTTTTAAATAAAACCAATCATTATGAAAACTAATGTTTTAACATTTTATTTTAACATAATTTAATTACTAAAATTTGCTAATATTTTCAAACTAATATTTTATAAAATAA
>NC_021162.2:54703429-54706903 GCF_000331145.2 Cicer arietinum | reverse complement strand
TATATATATATATATAATCACAATATCATAATAAGTATATAAAAATAAAGAAAATCAAACACAATATTACCACTATCTCAAGATAATAATTTATAAAATAAATAATTAAAATAAAATATATTTAGAATCAAATAAATATAATTAAGTACACATTTAATATTAGTCAAACGCATAAAAGAATGTTATATTAATTGGGTGCGTGAATATACACGTAAAATCACATAAAATCTTATTCTTCAAAATAATACACTAAAATATTATTGCTTTAAAAAAATAGATCAAATTAAGAGTAAAATATAATATTTATTATTTATATCGCTCATGTAATCTAATATTTATAAAACTAGCACATCATAGAAATCAGGCCTATAAGGAAAATTAATCATAAAACTAATAAACATATATTATAAAATAATTTTAACACCAAATTAATTATCTAAATTCCTATTTAGTTAATAAAATAGTTTATTATAAAATTTGGGGTGTTACATTGAGGACTTGAGTTCAAATGATGTGTTATTAATGGCTATAACAAAATCAGATGATGACTGCCCAGAGTAGTGGTATCTTGACACAAGCTGTTCTAATCATATGACTGATCATAAAGACTTGTTTGTGAGCATCAATGAGAAGATAAAAAGAGAGATCGAACTTACAAATATTAGCACATTGAGAGCTGAAAGAGTAGGCAAGATGGTGATTCAAATGAGAGATGGAAAGTATACAATCATTCAATGAAGATGGAGCATGGTGAAATGAGGATGATTGATAATTCAAGAAGATTGATCTTGATGGCACCACTGTCAAAAAATAGAACCTTCAAGATTGATATTCAGATCAGTGAGAACAAGTGCGTAGGTGCTAAAATTAGGAATGAAGACTGGATATGGCATCAGAGGTTTGGCCATTTGAATACCAAAGAAGATATGTGAGGAGTGTTGTCAAGCCCATCAACATAGGAAGTCATTCAAATCAGAATTGCCAACTAGATCCTCAAGAATCATGGAGGTAATCTTTTATGATGTTTGTGGTCCTTTTGAAGAAGTTTCAATAGGAGGTAATCACTACTTTGTGTTATTCAATGATGATTTTACAATAAAAACTTGGATCTATCTAATCAAGAAGAATAGTGAAGTGTTGGCTGTATTTAGAAGATTCAAGCTGATGGCAGAAAAACAAAGTGGTTGCACTCTTAAAGTGATTAGAATAGATTGATGTGGTGAGTATCAATACCATGAATTCCATGAATTATGTGACAAAGAGGGAATAATTCATGAAATGACTACACAATATACACCACAACATAATGGAGTTGAAGAAATTAGGAACATAATCATTCTCAATATGGTAAGAAGCATGCTGAAAGGGAGAAAAATGCCTCACAAATTATGGGGATAAGTAGTTTCAACAACAATATACATTTTGAATAGGTGTTCAACCAAGAGACTGGGCACTAGGACACCTGAAAAAGCTTGGAGTGGAAGAAAGCTAGTCGTGAATCATCTGAGAGTGTTTGGCTCATTGTGCTTTAGGCATGTGCTAGCTCAAAATACGAGGAACATTGATGACAGGGTTGAACAAATGGTGTTGCATGGCTATGATGCAATTGGAACTTACAAGTTGTATGATTCAAACCATAACAAGGTGGTGATAAGCAAGGGAATATTGGTGGATGAGTCAAGAGGATAAGACTGGAAAATGAGTGAAGCCAGCTCGAGTAGTGCAGCCAATCCAGACATACCAGCCAACTCTATCAGTCCAACCATCAATGAATAAGTAGTGGAACCTAATGAAGGCCATCCTGCATGAACAGCTAGACAACCAGTTCTTGAGTATGTGAGAAGGTTTGAAAGATCGAGGCTACCTTTAGTTAGATTGCAACCATATGAAGTAACATCGGACTCAGTCATCAATGCAGATAAATAATTAATTCTTTTTGTTTTGCTGGCTAAATCAGAACTAGTAAGTGATGAAGAGACATTAAGTGATCCTAGATGGATATTAGCAATGTAGGAAGAGCTCAAAGCAATAAAGAAGAACCAAACCTGGGAGTTGATGACCGTTCTAGTAAATAAAAAATCAACTAATGTGAAATGGGTATATAAACTAAAATTGAAGTCTGATGGAGTGGTTGTCAGGTACATGGCCAGACTTGTAGCATAGGGATTCTTGCATAAACATGGACTGGACTATGATGAAGTGTTTTTCCCAGTAACTAGAATTGAAACAGTGAGGATGGTAGTCTCAAGGGCCAATTACAATGGCTGGTCTATGTGAAAATAGACAAAAAAGACAATGTGTAAGAGCTAAAGAAAGCTTTATATTGCCTGAAGCAAGCCCCTAGAGCCTGGAAGAAGAGAATTGACATATTCATCATAGAGCAACAATTTGAAAATTGTGTGAATGATCATGTAGTGTAGGTGAAAAAGGTAGCAGCAACACCTGCATTATTGATATGCCTTTCTATGAAGGATTTGCTAGTGTCTATCAGTAATGAAGCACAAATTCAGAAGTTCGAGATCAGAATGGAGAATGAGTTTGAGATTGTCTTATCTAGGCATGCTATCGTATTTCCTTGGCATTGAGTTTGAAACCAGGAAAATGGAATTTTTATGCATTAAAAGAAGTATGCAAATGACGTATTGAAAAGATTCAAAATGTTAGATTGCAATGAAACTAGTACCCCAGCAGAAGCAGAGCTGCTATTGTCCAAGAAGTGCAATAAGGAGATGATTAACCCTACAATCTTCAAGCAAATTATAGGATCCTTGAGGTAATTGTGTATCACAAGGACATATATTGCATATAGTATTGAGTTGATTAGTAGATACATGGAGAAGCCTAGGACATCACACAACATGGAAGCAAAAACGATTTTGAGAAACTAAACTTGTATCCCACAAATTAGAATGGAGATGAAGTTGAACTTGTTGGTTTTATTGATGCAGATTGGTGTGGAGATAAGGATGATAGAAAGAGTAGCACGACCTATGTGTTCATGATCAATAACTCACCAATCTCATGGTGTTCGAAGAAGAAAATTATAGTAGTCTTGTCCACATCTGAAGCTGAATATGTGGCTTCATTAATGGAAGCTTGCCAAACTATATGGCTGGCTGAATTAACAGCATAATTGGGTTTGAGAATTATTGAAGCAGTGAAGCTGAAGATAGACAACAAATCAACAATTTATTTAGCAAAGCATCCTAGTGTTCGTGCAAGAAACAAGCACATAGAAACAAGGTTTCATTTTTTAAGAGATCATGTGGTGAAAGACAAGATAAAGCTAGAGCATTGAAGTAACCAATGATAAAAAGGCTAACATCCTATGTAAAAGCTTGAAGAGGGTGAAGTTCCAAGAGATGAGGAAGAATCTTAGATTAACATAAATTGAATCACTTTGAATTAGGGGCATGCTAAATGTAATTAATGTGATTTGTAGTTTTTTAGGGATGTTAGAATACATTTAGAAGT
>NC_021162.2:54697513-54702929 GCF_000331145.2 Cicer arietinum | reverse complement strand
ACAGCGCTTTCGTGAGAAAGCGCTGTAAAATGTACAAGAAAAGCGCTGTAAAATGCAGACCCAAAATATGAAATTATGGGTGGGCATTTTACAACGCTTCTTTGAGAAAGCGCTGTAATATGCACACCCATATATGAAATTATGGGTGGGCATTTTACAGCGCTTTTTCGAGAAAGCGCTGTAATATGCACACCCATATATGAAATTATGGGTGGGCATATTACAGCACTTTTGTGAGAAAGCGCTGTAATATGCCCACTCGTATATGAGTTATGGGTGTGCATTTTAGAGCGCTTTTTTGAGAAAGCGCTGTAAAATGCACACCCATAACTCATATAATGGGGTGCATATTACAGCGCTTTTTGTGAAGAAGCGCTGTAAAATGTGTATAACAAGCGCGCGTTGTATTTACATGTTTTATAGCGCTTTTTTAAAAGCGTTGTTGTATCATTTACAGCGCTCGTTTCCACAGCGCTTATTTTTTTGAAAAAACGCTGTAAATGGCTTAAAAAAAGCGCTGTAAAATCCGTTTTTTCGCGTAGTGCAAGTATTTACGAACTATTACAATTAAAATGCATATTCTGCTTTCACATTCCTATTCATTTTTCTATGCTTATAAGTGAGCATACCAGTACCATATACTACATATGCAAGACTAGAACACGTAACACAGAACAAGTAAATAGATTTCATGATAGATATAAATTATTAAACACTAAAAGCTGCAAAACGATTCAATATCTCATTGCATGGTTATAGGCCTGTACATAGATATGTATGCATTTTGTGTGTTCAGATGTTATAGAAGTGGAATTCCACATAAGCCGCTATTCAAATGATATTTCAATATAATTTTAATTTTATATCAAGCAATCAAATCACAGTTCCATGAAATTTTTGCCTTCCAAGCAAATACTTCTTTGATTCATGTTCCAATGAAACAGCTCTAACTAGAATTGTCTATAATCATTGTTGTAACGATTGGGGGGGGAAACCTGCCAAGCTATGGTAAATAACAATTATCACTCATCCATTACTAGTAACCATAAGTGATTTGGACAATTCAAAGAGAAAGAAGAATGAAAATATAAAGAATAACACACTCTTCACATCACAGAAATGTGAAGTGAATTCCAACCGGACGATCATTTGAAGCATCTAAAAAATATCCTTTGTATACACATACATAGAGTGAGAGAGAGAGCAAAACTATAGCATCCAAATTAAAGCTATAGCAACGTAATTAAGAAATAAGAGCTGAAAAAATGTTAATTTAAAAGCAGTAGTAACTCACATCTTGAGCCATTTGGCTCACTATATTTGAGAAATTTGATGTTACTTTCTCAGCAGAAGCTTTATCTGAGAATATCACATAATCTAATGTTACTTTACACTTCAGAAATGGTAATTCACCCCGAACCTATAAACGCAACCAATAACAAAAAATCAGTCCGTTATCTCAAAAACGGAGAAATCATCATAACTTGAATACTCGCCCAAATTACAGAAATTTATAATAAAAACACAATATGAAAGTTGCAATACAAACTATCTATATAGACACTTCACAAAGATATTATCTCTCCACCAACAAAAAGAAGCGCCGAGAGGATCCTGAAATTTCTTCCCTTTGCACTATCCAAATAAATAAATTATCAAAAGGGAAATTAAAATACTGTGGGAACAACAATGATAGAAGAAACCAAAACTGAATAAATACTACCATAAATTTACTGCCCAACTATATTTATATTAAAAAACACACAGTATGCCAAGACTATATTTGTATAAAAAAACATTTATAAATAATAACTGCAAGACAAAATTAGACAAAATAAACTTACGATTGTAGCTCGTATTTGGCTTAAGAGACATTTAATAAAAAATTTAATATAGAAATGTTTTTTTTAGTTGGATATATATTCTAATAGCTAATCAATTGAAACATAATGTTGCTTTTGAACCTCATTCTAATATGAAAGGATGGATAAGAAATAAAAAATTAAAAATATACTCTAAGATCAAGTGATCAATTACACGAGTTAAAGGAATAAACATGATACTTCGTTGTACTAAAAACTATTCAATTGAAATAAGCTTAGCATGAGACTTTTTAGGATATAAAGAGATCAAACAATTTTGTATTTGTTGCATGCAAAGGTTGAATAAAAAATGGCTAACACTCTCAAGATTTTTTATGAACAAGAATGTCTGCTTTTGTTCAATTTCTTGCGCCCTGTTCTATCTAGTCTCATGACCAACTTCTAAAAAAATAGGATACAAGAAAAATTGAGTTGTCTAGTCTACTGTTTTTTTATCAAATCAAATGCATCATATGCAATTACATCAATGAAAAAAATGGTTGATTGGTTGTAAATTCCTTAAATATTCTAAATAGCATATAAACTGCAAGTAGAATAGGTTCATTTGGATTGATGTAAGCTTATTATGATTTGTACAATTGGTATTTATAGAATATACATAAGATTTTAAAGTGTAGTACCTACAATCCATTATTTGACCGACTCTAATTAAGTTCTCATTTCAAATTAATTGACTAATTCAAGTACGTTTTCTTCGAACTTGTGACTATCTATGAATATGCCTTTCCATTATTTACATTCTCTTATTTCTATATTGAAGCAGTTTTGAGCTTTCTTTCTCTAAGTAATGTTGGTCTCAAATGAAAATATCCTCGGTGTGCTGGTTGTAGTTCAAATTAACTTAGTCAATTTAAATATAATATCTAACTACTATATAAAGTTGATTCATTTGCAATAAAATGGATAAGTATCCTCAATAGCGGTCGAGAAAGATTTTATTATATCGAATTCAAATAATCTATATTAGAATCAATTTTAACTCGGTTGTAGATTGTATTTAGCTTAAAAGACATTTAAAAAATATTTTATCATAGAAATGTTTTCTTAGTTGAATATATATGTTCTAATAGCTATTTAATTGAAGCATAATGTTGGTTTTGAACCTCATTCGTATTTCCTATATGAAAGGATAGATGAGAAACAAAAATTTAAAGATATACTCTAAGGTCAAGTGATCAATTACACGAGTTAAAGCGACAAAATTAAATATATACTCTAAGGTCAAGTGATCAATTACACGAGTTAAAGGGACAAACATGGTCCTTAGTTGTACTATAAACTATTCAATTGAAATAAACATAGCATGAGGTTTTTCAAAATATAAAGTGATCAAACAATTTTGTATTTGTTGCATGCAAAGGTGGAGTAAAAATGGCTAAAACTCTTAAAGTTTTTTATACTATGATCCTTTTCGTGTTCCTATTTTTTGTTGTAGTCGATGTTGGTGGTATGTTCATTCTCATATTTTCATATTCTATAAAACTCTTAATCTTTTTAAATAATATCTTTTATTCTTATTTTATATATTACAGCTTTAAGATGTATGTCAGATATCGATTGTCTATATTTCGAGTGTACCCATAATGTTCGTGTATTTTGCTTTGATGGTAATTGCCAGTGCTAGTATTAACAGTTAAGGTAAAAAAAAAAACATTTATAAGTTATCTAACACCCTTTAATTATTTTTATTTTATATATATATATATATATATATATATATATATATATATATATATATAGACACAATGTTTGATATACCATCTAAGAATCTTAAAATTAATTTTAGAATTTATGAGAGGAGAGCGATTTATTAAGTTTACACTTTTAATTGTTATCTTGAGGATGTCATCGTACAACTATTGTTAGTGAGAGTGCACATTAAGAATTAATACAATCTAGAGGGGTGTTGCACTATGCATATGGCATATAGCATAACTTCACAATCAATGTTATCCTAAGTTAATTTTGGCTCGTAATGAATTTCAAATAATACAAGTTTTAGTATTGAAAGTTCATCCATCTATAACGATTCATGAACGTGCGTTATTCTATGTATGACTTATTCATTTTACGTGATGAAAGATAAACTCACATCTTCTTTATGTTTGCTCTATAATATATTTGTATGTAGGTTGTATTCAACACGATCATGACAAGCAATCAATGGAGTATTTCTTATGGAACTGAAGTACTAGAGACTTGTGCTTCACTTTATTTTAAGACATTTTTTTACTATTGTTGATTTTGTGGTATGGTTAGAGATATTTGGACTTCAATAGTATCTTTTGAATGAGTTACTCTATTTAATAATTATTTGTATTGTTTAAGCCTTAGTGTTTTCACTTGTTTTATTTTTTAATTTTCAAAGTTATGAGTTTTAATATTATTCTTATTATTTATAAAAAATATCATGTTTTTGAAATGTGAAAACTTAATATGTGTTTACGTTTTAGTTTTAATTACTATCTCCATTCATAATTATAAACTTTTATTTTCTTTTCTACAAATATTAAGAATACTATCTCCTCCTTATTTAAAAATTTTCATTTTGTTTTCTACCAATATTAAGAAAAATAAGTATTGATATAAGGTGTCAATTTTTTATGTTGATGTTTCTAAAATACCTTTTATAATTGTAATACTATATTGTAATAACCATATGCAATTACATCAATAAAAAAAATGGTTGATTGGTTGCGAATTCCTAAAATATTCTAAAAAGCGTTAATTTTGACAATTTATGTCGATAACTATTTAAGAATAATGAAAATAACGTAAGTAAATTTGAAGAGCAGACAAACTCCAAGTAAAATAGGTTTATTTTGGTTGGTGTACGTTTATTATGATTTGTAAATTGGTATTTATAGAGTATAAGTGTAAGACCCATAATTTTAAAGTACACTTTATGCATTTTTATGTATTTTGGGATTTTGGCTCGGATGCTTTTTAGCCAAAGTAATAACATTTTGGAGTTTATATGATCAAAAAGTTACCTTGATGTCGATTAGAATTACTCGTCGATAAATAAATTAAATTAACTGCGGTGAATCTTTTACGAAGAGTTTAATGCGTTACGGGTGAAATGGGAATTTAACAAATATCTAGATATTTTTATGTATATATGTTTGTTTGGAGAGAATAGAAAGAAAGGAAATTAGAAGGAAGGAAAAGGAAAAGAAAAGGTTATATAAAGGAAAGAAGGAAAAAGGAAGAAAGGAAAAACAAAGGAAAGAAAGAGAAAGGAAGGAAAATCAGATTTTCCATCTTCCTCCCCCTGCCTCGCGCACAGATTTCTCCTTCTCCTCCATTTTCGTTTTTCTTCGCTCCCTTTCTTCAAGATTAGAAACCCAAGGCCTGGTGAGTGATAGTATAAGGATTTCTCAACTCCACTCATCCTCTTTGATTCGAAAACGAAGAAAAACGGTATTAGAGATTCAAACACAAACCCCTCCGTTTCTTTTATATCTAAGCTTCGTTTCGCGAAGAGTTAGAAGGGAAAGTTGCTCACTACCACGCTACGGTGCTAGGGGACC
>NC_021162.2:54691092-54695663 GCF_000331145.2 Cicer arietinum | reverse complement strand
GAAACTCATGATGTTGTAGTAATTGTGTTATAAGTGTTAAGTGTTATGTTTTGGAATTTGGTGATAACATGTTTGATTGCAATACCATTTCGAAACCCATGATGTTGTAGTAATTGTGTTATAAGTGTTAAGTGTTATGTTTTGGAATTTGGTGATAACATGTTTGATTGCAATACCATTTCGAAACCCATGATGTTGTAGTAATTGTGTTATAAGTGTTAAGTGTTATGTTTTGGAATTTGGTGATAACATGTTTGATTGCAATACCATTTCGAAACCCATGATGTTGTAGTAATTGTGTTATAAGTGTTAAGTGTTATGTTTTGGAATTTGGTGATAGCATGTTTGATTGCAATACTATTTTGAAACCCATGATGTTGTAGTAATTGTGTTATAAGTGTTAAGTGTTATGTTTTGGAATTTGGTGATAACATGTTTGATTGCAATACCATTTCGAAATCCATGATGTTGTATTAATTGTGTTGAAAATGCTAAGTGTTATGTGTTGATTGTTGTGTGTAAGTATGATGGTTATCGAGATCCCAATTGCCGTGGTAATTGCGTTGAAAATGCTAAGTGTTATGTGTTGATTGTTGTGTGTAAGTATGATGGTTATCGAGATCCCAAATGTCGTGGTAATCGCGTAGGAATTGCTAAGTGTTAGGTTGTGAACTTGATTAGGAATGACTTGAGTTAATGCATGAATTTTTGGAAAAACGATCAGGGAAATCGATTTCCCAATCGATTGGATGAGTTGCAGGAAGTTCACCATTTTGACCTAATCGATTTGCCAATCGATTGTATAAATATGTCTTTCAAAATCTTTTAAGAAATCGATTTGGAAATCGATTGGCAGAGAGGCAGGAACTCAGCAAAACTGCCGAAATCGATTTGGAAATCGATTTGGCAACACAGGGACTCATCAGAACTGACAAAATCGACTTAGAAATCGATTTGGTCATGCAGAAACTCAGCAGAACTGACCAAATCGATTTGGCAATCGATTGGCTCAGCAAAAGTCCTTATTTTGAGTTAGATAATCGATTGCTCAATTGATTTATCAATGCCTTGGTTAGTTATATATTACTTGATGGTTTGAGAACTTCATTTTGAGTTCATTGTTAATTGGCAAGCATTATATGAACTTTTAGCATATGGAAAATCCTTTTAAGGTGCATGCTTAGTTGAAAGGTTATTTTGTGCATTTAAAACTTAAATGTTATGTGTTATCTGTTAATTTCGGTTGGTGACCCTTTACAATTATTGTGGAAATCTGGGCTTTGCCCTCAGATGAGAATCAGGACGATCCTACCGGTTTGTACCCTATGGACGGGAATGGAGATGGGGACGCTTGACTGCAGCTACGTTAGGAGGATCTCACGGGGCGCGTGGAGATCACTCAGGGTGTTTAGTTGTTTTGTAAAATGATCAGACTAGGTTGACACAGAGGGAACAGATGTTTTCTGTTGGATTGCGTTTATTTTTAAACCGGAAGACTGTACTGTTACTATTATTGTCAGTACGACATCTTAGTTGAATGGGTTCCTTGTATCTTCTGGTTGTTGTTTAAATACTTTGGATGCATGTATTTGAGAAACTTTTTCCGCTGCTTGGAAATTTTAATGACTCAATTATTTATCCAAAGGTATTACTTTGCTTGATTCTCTGTTTTATTTCAATTACTTTTGAAAAAAAAATACACCCTCGCTTTGAAAAACGGGGTGTTACAATAAGTAAGATTTTAAAGTGTAGTTCCAATAATCCATTACTTTGACCGATCATAATTAAGTTCTCATTTAAAATTAATCGACTAATTCAAGTTTGTTTTTCTCGAATTTGTGACTATCTATGGATATGCATTTTCTATTATTTGCATTCCCTTATTTCTATATTGAAGCAGTTTTTTTTTCTCTCACTAATGTTGGGCTCATATGAAAATAGGCCCGGTGCGTTAAGGTTGTATTTTAAATTAACATGCTCAATTTAAATATAATATCTAACAGTCCTATAAAATTGATTCATTTGGAATAAAATAGATAGTTGTCTTCAATAGCGGTCGAGAAATATTTTGACATATTCAAATTCAAATAATCTATATTAGAATCAATTTTAATTCTGTTGTAGATAATATTTGACTTAAAGACATTTAATAAAAAAATTAATATAAAAATGTTTTTTTTAGTTGAAGATATGTTCTAATAGCTATTTAATTAAAATATAATGTTGGTTTTGAACCTCACTCTAATATGAAAGGATAGATAAGAAATAAAAAATTAAAAATATACTTTAAGGTCAAGTGATCAATTCCACAATTTAAAGGGATAAACATGATACTTCGGTGTACTAAAAACTATTCAATTGACATAAGCATAGATGAGGTTTTTTTGCGATATAAAGCGGTCAAACAACTTTGTATTTGTTGCATGCAAAGGTAGAAAAAAAAATGGCTAAAACTCTCAAGGTTTTTTATACTATGATCCTTTTTGGGTTCCTATTTCTTGTTGTAGTTGATGTTGGTAGTAAATTCATTTTCATATTTTCATGTTCTACAAAACTTTTAATATTTTTTCAAAAACATTTTTTATTGTTATTTTACATATTACAACTATAAGATGTATGTCAGGCATCGATTGTCTAAATTACAAGTCTCAACCTCATCGTTATGGATTTTGCTTAGATGATAATTGTCGGTGCTCATATTAATAGTTAACTTAAAAAAACATTTTTCTGTTATATTACAACCATTAATTATTTTTATTTGCTCATCATAAATAATGTTGTTTTTCTTATATTTAATTTATCTATTATGTTTAAGCTTCAACATTCAATTTTTTAATAAATTTACAAGGGTATTAAATTTTTTTTATGAAAGTGTTGTTAGATTTGTTCACTTGTGAGTTACATATGTGTGTGTATCTTTAAGTATATATATATATATATATATATATGTGTGTGTGTGTGTGTACTCGGTGTTTGATATACTATCTAAGAAACTTAAAATTGATTTTAGACTTTATGAGAGGAGAGTGATTTATTGAGTTTACACTTTAAAGTGTTATCTTGAGGATTTCATCATAGAACTAGTGTTAGTGAGAGTGCACACTGAATAAATACAATCTAGAGGGGTGTTGCACTCTGCATATATGGCATTAAGCATAACCTCTCAAGCCATGTTTTTTAAAGTTATTTTTGGCCTCACATGAATTTCAAGTAGTGCATGTTTTAGAATTTAAAGTTCATCCATCTATATAAGATTCATGAAGGTGTGTTATTATATGTATGACTTTATTCCTTTTATATTATAAAGATAAACTCACATCATTCTTATGTCTCTTCTATAATATATTTGTATTTAGAGTATATTCAACACGATCATGACAAACAATCAATTGAGTTTTTTTGTTGGAACTAGAGTATTAGAAGCTTATTCTTCACTTTATTTTAAGAGTTTTTTTTTTTTTTTTTTTATCATTGTTGATTTTGTGGTATGAGTCTATCTTTGAACTTCAATATTATCTTTTGAATGAGTTATTCTATTTAATAATTGTTAGTATTATTTAAGATTTCGTGCTTTCACTTGTTTTATTTTTTAATTTTTAATGTTATGAGTTATAAAATTATTGTTATTATATGTAAAAAAAAAGTCACGTTTTTGAAACGTGAAAACTTAGCGTGTGTTTACGTTTTAATTTTTATTACTATCTCCATCATTACTTATAAATTTTCATTTTCTTTTCTACAAATATTAAGAATACTATTTTCATCCTTTATTATGAGTTTCCATTTTCTTTTCTACGAATATTAAAGAAAAGTAAGTATTTAATATAAGGTATCAATTTTTTTTGTTGATGTTCCTAAAATACCTTTTATACATGAATATTTTCAATTTGACATTTTTGTTTTCCCACATAAATTAACAGTATTAATATGGATGTGTTTGAAAATAAAGTAAAATAAATACACCTTTTAATTAGAAACTTTACATTCAATAAAATAAAAATAAAATAAATATATTACTTAGTATGTTGACAAATGCAAAATGTGTAAATGTAAACATACATTTATATTTCACCTAAAATTGGTAATTGTTGTTCTTGGTGACACATTGAGTTGTCTTTAAAAATTATGGGAATTTTACCAAGACCAATTAAAATTAGTCATCTAAATTCTATTAACTATATCAAACTTAAATTATAAAACAAAATGAATGGAATGTGTGTGATTGATTTTCATTTGATTTGATTAACTTATCAACAATTTACTAAAAACAACTTAGAATTTTCTTTTATTAGTTAAAACACGACCTTGATTTGTTTGGGTTGTTGCTTATTTTATTTGTATAATTTGGTATGATGTATGAGTTTTATTATTATTTCTGGTACTCATTTTTAATAGATTATTTACTTATAAAAAAGTAATTGATGATAATTCAAAGAAATTGATTAATATAATTTATAATATTAACATAAGAAGCACATTTTTATTAAAAACACTCGACGTTAAACATTCATAGTAAAGTTTTCGTGAATTGAATTACAGAGAATTCATGTCAATAACCTTTTTCATGATAG
>NC_021162.2:54689767-54690874 GCF_000331145.2 Cicer arietinum | reverse complement strand
ATTTTTTTTTTTCAAAAGAAATTAAAATAGAACAGAGAAATAAATAAGGAAATACCTTTGGATAAATAATTGAGTCATTATAATTTACAAGCAGCGGAAAAGTTTCTCAAAATATGGATCCAAAGTATTTACACCAAAAACAAATAATACATGGAACCCATTCAAATAAGATGTCATACTGACAATATTAGTAAGGGTACAGTTTTCCAGTTCAAAATAACGTAATCCAAAAAAAGACATTTGTTGCCTCTATGTCATCCTAATCTGATCATTCTTAAAAAAAAAACTATAGCTATACACCCTGAGTGATCTCCACGCGCCCCGTGAGATCCTCCTAACATAGCTCCAGTCAAGCATTCCAATCTACATTCCCATCCGTAGGGTACGAACCGGTAGGATCGTCCTGGCTCTCATCTGAGGGCAAAGCCCAGATTTCCACAATAGTTGTAAAGGGTCACCAACCGAAATTAACAGTTAACACAACATTTAAGTTTTTAAATGCACAAAATAACCTTTCAACTAAGCATGCACCTTAAAAGGATTTTCCATATGCTAAAAGTTCATGTAACACTTGCCAAATAAAAATGAAATCAAAATAAGGTTCTCAATCCCTCAAGTAATACATAACTAACCAAGACATTGATAAATCAATGAGCAATCTGTTATCTAACTCAAAATAAGAATTTTCACTGGGCCAATCGATTGGAAATCAATTTGGATGAAGGATTTTTGTAAAAAACTGAACTCTGGGCTTAATTCAATCGATTGGGAAATTGATTGAATGAATAACTGAGCCCCTGTGTTGATGCCAATCAATTTCCAAATCGATTTTGTCAGTTTTGCTGAGTTCCTGTTTTACTGCCAATCGATTTCCAAATCGATTTCTTAAAAGGTTTTGAAAAACATATTGCGAAATCGATTGGCAAATCGATTTTGTCAAATTTGTGAAGTCTCTGCAACTCATCAAATCGATTGGGAAATCGATTTCCCTGCATATTCTTCCAAAAATACATAAACTAACTCAATCACATTCATACACAATTCCACATCTTAACACTTAGCAATTCCCACACAATCACCACGACAAATTGGGTTTCGAAATAGTTT
>NC_021162.2:54687951-54688675 GCF_000331145.2 Cicer arietinum | reverse complement strand
AAACGCAACAAGTTTCATTTACTCAAAATCATACATAAATGAGTTTAAATCATTGGTCAATATAACCAAAACCTAACTCTAAGATTTTACCCATAAAGCCTTAGATTCATTTTCCCCCAAATCAACACTCTAACCCTAACAAAATTCTTTTCCACACAATACAGATAAGTCCTTAAATGCAAACTAGAAGTTTGGAAGGAGCCCTTACCTTAAAGTTAGCTTTAACGTGCGAACACGGTACCGCGAGTAAATCCGGTGAAATCTCCGCTCGCAACGCCGCTTCCAAAGTTGGTTCCCTAGCACCGTAGCGTGGTAGTGAGCAACTTTCCCTTCTATCTCTTCGTGAAACGAAACTTAGATCTAGATGAAACGGGGAGGTTTGTGTTTGACGGTTTTGAAATCCCTAACTCCGTTTTCGAATCCGAGAAGGAGGAAGGAGTTGGGAACATGGTCTTTCTCACCCACTAGCCTTGGGTTTCAATTCTCAAACTTAAAGGAAGCAAAGAAAAACAAAAATGGAGGAGAAGGGAGGGAGGTTCATGCAAGGCAGGGAGAGGAAGGAGATGGAAATGTTTTCTTTCTTTCCTTTGCTTTTCTCTTCTTTCTTTTTCCTTCTTTCCTTTCTACTTCCTTTTCTTTTCTCTCCAAACAAATATATACATATAGATATATATATTAATTACTTTTAACAAATATCTCAAAATATCTAGATATTTGTTAAATT
>NC_021162.2:54683640-54684333 GCF_000331145.2 Cicer arietinum | reverse complement strand
GATTATAAGGTTTAGCAACTTGCTTTCCCTTGTTCTGATAATTCACCCGACTAGGGCCTCCTGAATTAAAATTCCCTCCTCGACTAGCCCTCTTATTTTTCATATCCTCCACTTCTCTACATTTTTCTACAAGTGCTTGGAAACGTTGAAATCCCAAGGGTAAGACGGAGTCTTGAATCTCATACTTTAGTCCGTCTTGGAAATAATGACACATGAATGGTTCATCAATCTCTTCACGGAAAAACCTGAAATGCCTCGATAGCGATTCAAACATAGCCGCATATTCGCCCACGGTCATGTTCCCCTGACGAAGTTTAAGTATTTGTCTAAAAACTTCCTTTTGAATGATTCCCAGTTCACCTCCTCGTGAGCTGATCCCATCAATAACCTTGCACTCCTCCACCAGTACTCAGCATCCCCCAATAGCATATAAGTGGCATAGTTGACCTTCACTCCCGCCTGACAGTTAATCATTTCGAAGATCTTCTCCACTTCTTGGATCCATTGATCCGCCTTCTCTGAATTCTCATCCCCCTTAAACTTGGGAGGATTGTAACGACGAAAGTCTTCTAATCCTCTTGACTCTGCAGCACGGATCTCTCTTCCCCTCTTTTCAAGATCACGTTGAGTCTTGGCAGCAGTCTGTGCAGCAACAGAAGCAGCCATGTTATTCATAGCCTCCGCCATTTGATC
>NC_021162.2:54671760-54680563 GCF_000331145.2 Cicer arietinum | reverse complement strand
TATATATATATATATATATATATATATATTTTATAAACACACCAAATAAGTAAAAATTGAAATTTATATAACTTTAACAACTCATCCTATTTTAGTAAAATTTCTAACGTGAGTTTAAACTCATTTATTTAAAATAAACTTATCACATAACTCAAATACATCCAAAAATTAATTTTCACATTTTTAGTGCATAGGGTTTGGCCACCTCAATTTTTGGGGGTTTATTTTCTTTTCTCGATTATAATACACAATACTAATTTCACATATATATACTCCTCAATAATAACCAAAAAATTAGGAGTTATTGTCATATTTAAAGGAGATAGGAGTTATTGTCCTCTAAAAATTTCTAACACAAAAAATTATTGACTTAAATTTAATTCTAAACTCTCACAACTATCTTTTATGATATTTAATGATAATCACATCATTCAACTCTCATCTAAAAATTAGTGTCAACCACCTTAACTAACATTGCATTCGTTTATAGAAGAAGAATTACAAACAACTCGCGCCAATAACTTTTTTCATGATAGAAATAATCCGATTTATAAAATAGTCACATTTAATATTTTTAACTCTGAAAAATGACTATGAGAAATAAAACCATTGACAATCAACCAAAGTACTTAAATAAAATATTTGGTCAAAATCTGAATTTTTTTAAAACAAATTGAACGTGGCGCAATTGTTCCGTTGTTTCAAAGGCACGGAAATTTTCTTTTTGACAATTTTTCACAAATGAATAAATATATTTCACTTACATGACACATAGAGAATCACTAATTAATAAAGTGAAATATATTAAAGATCATTAATTCATTGATTTATTTTAATATAATCAATATAATTTTTCAAAAACATAAAAAGAAATTAAGAGCAAATATTAACATGTTGAACATCAACAAAGCTACTTCATCAAGAATCTTTCATGGAGAACTCTTTTAATTTCTCTCTATTCTTTAGTTCTTGTTTATTTTCATAAGTAGTTAAATTTCTTTTGTTAGGGATAAGTAAACCTTGATGAAAACCTCTAGTATATAATTTAATTTTTTGGTTATTCGAATGAATTTATTTAAATTCTTTCTCAATCTCTATGCGTAATGTATTTTATTGCTTAGCCGCTTTTAAAATGAATTGTCAATTATAGTTTAAAACATAAGGTTATTTTGTAAATGCTTGAGATAGGAAGTTCTTGTAATCATAGTCTACATATAGATATGAACACTTGAATGCCAAAAATAATTTATAACCACAGTGCTTAATCTTAATTTTCAATAGCGTAAGAGATTAGAGATTTATTAAGATTAAAGACTCTTTGTTTAAATTGTTTGTTTTGAATATAATCGAATATTTTGTAATAATAATACGAATGAATTTATTAATTAAGGTGTTATCTCTAGTTAGTGGTTCGAATCAAATAAGACTCATCCCTAACGTTTTTATTAATATCTATTAAAAGTAATTTATTTTATCTTTCAGTAACATTAATTGTGTTACGAACAATCAAACAAACACAATTTCATTTTAACCTGGTTTTTTTATATTTGAATTAGTATTAATACACGATTCTTGTAATGGGCATTCAATACTTTATTGTTTTATTCCTTACAATAATTTAATACACTTACTGAAATCGCCATCACCCTTTATAGGTTCTTCTAGACTACATATTGCTTCATATCAAATAGAAAAATATCCTAAACTATCATACCAGTTTAATAGCGATCCTATTCCTAACATGATACCAAAATATTTAAGTCTTTTGTGTGTTTTTAAAAATAAACTAGTGGAGGATATGACTAACCGAGTCTAGCACAAGTGGTTGATGTACGATGTGTGTAAGTATTTTAAACTTTACAGTACCACAAATTTGATTTCTACTCAATGAAAAAAAAATTAATATGGTTAGAGTGATAAATGATTCAATTCCTTAAGTATAAGATAATGAATTTGATTTCTAACTTGTGTGTGTATGAATTCACCGTTTAGAAGAGACAACTCTTAAATATGTTGGATCTTTAAAGAAGTTTGTCCCTAAAATTATACAAATATAAGATACATGGATGAAAAAGAAGGTAAAATAAAAGCTCTTCTATATGCATCCATTTAGTACTAAAACAAATCAAATCACATATCGCACATGAAAAAAAATGTTTATAACCAAAACACTTACAAAAATCACGTAGATTATGTCTCTAATTGGTAGAAATTAAGTTTTCACCAATAGGTCAGTGTATGGCATTGCCTTTGCCTTACGCAACAGTTTTCTTTTGAAACAACAAGGCTTTGTGAAAATTGTACTTGCAGCTACCTCTTAGAGAACGATTTTTTAAATTTACAATGACAACAGTTTTACGTTGTTGCGAAGTTAAAACCGTTTTTCTATTTATTTTAATTAAGGTACGACAACGCTATATAACCGTTTTGTTGTAATATACTATAATAAATTTAATATTACCTAGAACAATCCGCTAAAAATACAAAACGCAAAGAACACAACATTATTAATCTGCATTCCTATCATAGACCTACAAATAAAATTAAAGCAAAGGATATCAAACAAAGTTAGAACATTATTAATCTAAATTCATAATTTTCAAGATAATTTTCACATAAAGGCAAGATTTAATCCATTAGTTAGCCGAAATTCCACAAGGAAAATATAAACACACATGCATGAACAATTGTATAGTTGAGATGTTTTCAATATTGAAGCACAGAGATGCACAAAACTTCAATTACCAAGCAAAAATAAACCAACAAATTCAATGATGAAAACAAATTAAAAGCACCCCAATTGTATAGTCGAGATCCATTAGCTTAAAAATGATTTTTTCCTTCCTTATGCACTCTTTTTAACTTTTGAATACTTTTTCTCCTAAATGTTTCAATCAATCTTCGGTATCTTCGGTATGTATAGTTCGTAGTTGATTGTTATTTTTCAACACTTGCTCGAAATTATGTTTTAACACTTGTTATTTTTCATAGTTGATTGTTCATAGTTGATTGTGCGCATTACTCTCTAGAGGTCTTCACCATCCCTACTTCTAATGTGACCATAATCGTTAGTGATTAGAACAAATGACTTTTCTTATTAGATATTTAGTTTCTTATTTGCTTATTAAATGTCTTTTATTATTAATGATTTGACCCAACTGAGGAAGTCACCTATAGGTTACACAATCTCACATTTTCCATTGATACTTGTGTGAGAATTGAGAAGCCATGCATGATTAAATGTTGTGTAAACGAAAAAACTTTGTATCTAAAATGTACTCTCTACCAAAGTTTAAGAAGGAATTGAAAGATTGATTCTTAAGATAATATAAGATATGATGTATTTTTTTACCAACTATTCTAAATATACAAAGTTAGGAATGAAGAAGTATTAAAAGTTGATTGAAGTGAGAGGATAAGTGATGTGACACATAAGTGTGTGATGTGTCGTTCAATAAAATTGAGAATTTGTTTTAATATATTATAATAGATAGATTTGTGCATTGACTTTCATCCTATAATGCTTTTCAATTTATGCATAAATATTTTGTCCTTTCGTTGGTACATTATTTCTACAAGGATTTAGTCATTGTTGAATACTATAATTGCTCTTTTGTAATCCCTATACATATGAACGGATAAAAATGAAAGGTTGGTAACAGTAAGTGACTTTTGATTACCTCAAAGTTTTATGTACCTTCCTTACTATAGTAAAATTTTCAGTTAAGTGAGTTAAAGAAACAAATATGATGCATGATTTTCCTAAGAGACATTTAATAATTATTCTAATTTTAGGAAGAGTTTTTTAAAACAATTATTGACAAATATGAAAGTTAATCGGTAATTTTGCTAATCGTTGTTTATTGCGATTACTTATTCTAAATGAAGGGAGAGATTGAAGGGTGAAAAAGAGAGACACGAGAAGGATCAATAAAGATAAGAGAGAGACATGTGTGTAGAAAGAACTAAGATGCATCAATATGAAATAGAGGAAGAGATACATGACAAAGATATATGAGGGAGTGAGATACATGAGTGCAAAAAGAGATAAGATGAAGAGATACGAGTGAGTAAAAGAGAGAGAGAGAGAGAGAGAGAGAGAGAGAGAGAGAGAGAGAGAGAGAGAGAGAGATTGAGAGAGAGAGAGATGAAACAATAGAAAGAGAGAGATGAGACAATAGGTAGAGAGAGATGGGACAATAGAAAGAAATAGAGAGAGGAGAGAGACATGAGATATTAGAAAATGGTAATAATATTTTAGTAGAAAATATAAAAATATATTTTTTATATTCATGATTGCTTGTATCTTGGGCAGAAAATTGTCCCGTGGTTTTTTTATGAACAAGAATGTCTGCTTTTGTTCAATTTCTTACCCCGTCTTCTATCCAGTCTCATGACCAATTTTTAAACAAAATACGGTACAAGAAAAATTGAGTTGTCTAATCTACTTTGCTTTAGAAAATCAAATGCATCATATGCAATTACATCAATGAAAAAAATGGTTGATTGGTGAATTCCTTAAATATTCTAAAGAGCAAATAAACTTCAAGTAATGTAAGTAAATCTGAAGAGCAGATAAACTGCAAGTAAAATAGGTTTAGTTGGATTGATGTAAGCTTATTATGATTTGTACAAATTGGTATTTATTGAATATAAATAGCATTTTAAAGTGTAGTACCTACAATCCATTACTTTGAACGATTGTAATTAAGTTCTCATTTCAAATTAATCGACTAATTCAAGTACGTTTTCCTCAAACTTGTGACTATCTATGAATATGCCTTTCCATTATTTACATTCTCTTATTTCTATATTGAAGCAGTTTTGAGCTTTCTATCTCTCAGTAATGTTAGGCTCAAATGAAAATATCGCCGATGCGCTGGTTATAGTTCAAATTAACTTGCTCAATTTATATATAATATCTAACAATATAAAGTCGATTCATTTGCAAAAAAATGGATAAGTGTCTTCAATAGCGGTCGAGAAAGATTTTACTATATCGAATTCAAATAATCTATATTATAATCAATTTTAACTCGGTTGTAAATCGTATTTGGCTTAAAAGACATTTAAAAAATATTTTATCATAGAAATGTTTTCTTTGTTGAATATATATGTTCTAGTAGCTATTTAATTGAGGCATAATGTTGGTTTTGAACGTCATTCTAATATTAAAGGATAGATGAGAAATACAAAATTAAAGATATACTCTAAGGTCAAGTGATCAATTACACGAGTTAAATGGACAAAATTAAAGATATACTCTACGGTCAAGTGATCAATTACACGAGTTAAAGGGACAAACACGGTCCTTCGTTGTACTATAAAGTATTCAATTGAAATAAACATAGCATGAGGTTTTTCAAATATAAAGTGATCAAACAATTTTGTATTTGTTGCATGCAAAGGTAGAGTAAAAATGGCTAAAACTCTTAAAGTTTTTTATACTATGATCCTTTTCGTGTTCTTTTTTCTTTCTGTAATCGATGTTAGTGGTAAGTTCATTATCATATTTTCATATTCTACAAAACTCTTAATCTTTTTTAATAATACTTTTTATTCTTATTTTATATATTACAGTTTTTAGTTGTAAGTCAGACATCGATTGTATTCGTGTCCACTGTCCCATTCATCCTTATATAATTTGCTTTAATGGAGAATGTAGGTGCTCAGCAGTTAAGGTAAAAAAAGCATTTATATGTTATCTTCCAGCCTTTAATTATTTGTATATGTTGATCATTATTAATGTTGTTTCTCTTATATTTGATTTCTCTGTTATATTTAAGGCTTCAACTTTTGAATAAATTTACAAGCATATTAAATTTTATTTTGATACATATATATGAACTCAATGTTTGATATACCATCTAAGAAACTTAAAATTTATTTTAGATTGTGAGGAGAGTGATTTATTGAGTTTACACTTTTAATTGTTATGTTGAGAATGTCATCGTACAACTAGTGTTAGTGAGAGTGCACATTGTGCATAAATACAATCTATAGGGGTGTTGCACTATGCATGTGGCATATAACATAACCTTACAGTCCATGTTATCCTAAGTTATTTTTGGCTCCAAATGAATTTCAAATAATACATATTTTAGCGTTGAAAGTTCATCCATCTATATATGATTCATGAACGTGTGTTAATCTATGTATGACTTTATTCATTTTACATGATGATAGATAGTCTCACATCTTTCTTATGTCTGCTCTATAATTTATTTATATGTAGATTATATTAAACACGATGCTGATGAGTAATCAATAGAGCTTTTCTTGTGGAACTGAAGTGCTAGAGAATTGTGCTTCACATTATTTTAAGAGTTTTATTTTTTTACTATCGTTGATTTTGTGGTATGGGTAGAGATATTTGGACTTCAATAATATCTTTTGAATGAGTTACTCTATTTAATAATTGTTTGTATTGTTTAAGATTTAGTGTTTTCACTTATTTTATTTTTTAGTTATTAAAGTTATGAGTTATAAAATTATTGTTATTATTTATAAAATATATCATGTTTTTGAAATGTGAAAATTAGTCTGTGTTTACATTTTAGTTTTAATTACAATCTCCATTCTTAATTATAATTTTTCATTTTATTTTCTACAAATATTAAGAATACTATCTCCATACTTATTTATAAATTTTCATTTTCTTTTCCACGAATATTTAGAACAGTAGGTATCGAATATTAAGATGTTTCTAAAAATTTCACCTAAAATTTGTAACATTTTTTCTAGATGACACAGTGAGTTGTCTTTAAAAAAGTATGAGTATGTTACCAAGACCAATTAAAATTAGTCATCGAAACTCTATTCACTATATTAAACTTAAAATTTTAAATCAAAATGAATAGAATGTATGTGATTGATTTTCATTTGATTTGAATAACTTATCAACAATTTACTAGAAACAGTCTAGAATTTTCCTTTATTAGTTAAAATACGCACTTGATTTGTTTGGGTTGTTTGTAATTTAATTTTAATATGTTGGTATGATGTTTGAGTTTGATTATTATTTCTTGTACTCATTTTTAATAAAATTTTTACTTATAAAAAAAATAATTGATGATAATTCAAACAATTTGATTAATACTATTTATAATATGAATATAAGAACAACATTCTTATTAAAATCACTCTACGTAAAATATAAAATGCAAAGTTTTCGCGAATTGAATTTGGCGATGGTGAGTTTAAAATCTTTTGAGAAATTTTAATAGGAAGGGGAAAAATATGGATAAACTACAAGAAAATGACTCATGTAGGAAAATAGTTAAATTCAAATGTACTTTTTTCCAAAATTTTATATTGAGCGATTTTATCCCATATCTTCTTTTGAGATTTTGACCTTCAATTTTATGCGGTTTTTATTCTTAGTCTTTGGTCTAATTTTGACTAAATTTAGCTAATGTTAATTTTGATTTACATGTTATTAATTGTTATTCACCTAAGTTGTAAACTAATTATTTGAATTATGATACATTTGTTGAAATTATTATAACCTTTTATAGGTCCTTCTAGACTATAGATTGACCCAACATGAAAATATCCTAAACTATCATACAATTTAATTGTGATGTCAAAATAACTCAGTTTTGAGTGTGATTTTAAAATGATATTTGTGCAGTGGCTTTTATCCTATAACGCTTTCAATTTATGCATGAATATATTGTCTTTTCATTGGTGCATTATTTCCACAGAGATTTTGTCATTGTTGAATACTATAATTGCTCGTCTGGAATCCTTCTTCTATTAAACTTGAATGACTTAAAAATGAAAATTTGGTAACAATAAATGACAACAAAGATGATGCATAATATTTTCCTCATAGAGATGTTTAGTAATTATTCTAATTTTAGGAAGGGTTATTTGTAACTACTATTGACGAACTTGAAAGTTCATCAAATAATTTAGCTATTTTCTCATTATTGTTGTTGCGTCCGGTTTGTCCGCGAAAAAGGAGTCGCCACCAATTTTATTTTTATTAAAGGAAAAATTGGATAAAACCTAAAATAATATTTTTGAACAAAAAATTTGGATTCGGGAGTCGATTACGAGTAGGGAAGTATTATCACTCTACAACGTCCGTTAAAACGATTACCCTATAATTAATTATATACAAACTATTTATTTATTTATTTATTTATTTATTTTTACCCCAAAAAGAATAATAAAAAATTAAATTATTTACATTAATGAAAGAAGAAAAAAATATTTGTTTTATTAACTTGATTTGACAACGGTAAGACATTGCTCCTACATATCCCCAGGTGCAATAGGAAAATCAAAACACACTTAGTTCTTAGGTAGAAAATATTTGTGTGTTGACCGATTTTATTATTATTTTTTATTTATATATGTATTAAAAAATAAAAATAAAAATGTAATAATAATAATAATGATGATAAATATAATAATAATCATAATAATAATAATAATAATAATATTTGTCTGTTTTAAAGTAAAGAAAAAAAAATAAAAATAAAAACGTAACGTGGCGGTATGTGAACGAGACAGATGAACACGACGGTGAAATAATCCGTTAAATGATTTGCTCGTACGTTGTCGGATCTGTCGCGACACAAATGCCACTAACGACTGAAAGTGAATAATATGGTGCAGTGATCGAGGATGAATTTCATCCGGTGGCGACAACCATTAATTCTAATCTTAAGGGTAAAAACATTTATCTGTTATAATTTTTTTTTATTTGATAAAGACGTATTATGAATTTTCTATTACATTACAATATGATGAAATTTGTTTTCTTGATCTATAGACATCAATTAGTTACATT
>NC_021162.2:54670243-54671750 GCF_000331145.2 Cicer arietinum | reverse complement strand
ACAATTTTAGGATTAAACGATTTAAAAAATAAAATGAAAGCTTAACATATGAGTTTATTTTTTTATAAACAAAAAAAAAAAAAAATAGAAAGAGAAACTATATATATATTTAAAAAAATACAAAAAAAAATACTAATAAGCAGAATAGAGAAAATAATAAGAAAATGATACCTTACTAGACTGATTAATTTAAAGATCAGATTATCTTCTTCTCCTTTTCTAATTAACCTCTCAATTTTTTTTTTTGTGCTTTCAATTTGTGTTTCCAATTGTGCTCCCTTTTGTTTTCTTGTGGCAGATTATTTATAGACTTTTGGGTATAGATTTCAAAAGACAAAAGAATAATTGTCAATTGATTACCATTAATCTATTTTTTTTCGGTTTTTTTCTTTTAATTGGCCACAATTATACCGATTCTTATTACCATTGATTCATTTCTTCGGTTTTCTTTTCAATTCAATTGATCACCATTTTTCTGATTTTTATGACCAACAATCAATTTCTTTTCGTTTTTTTTTTCATTTATTTTGATCATCATTGCATCGATTTTTATGACCATCAATTCATTTCTTTTCAGTTTCTTTTATTTTTATTTCTTATTATTTTTTTTATATTTTAGAAAATAGTCTGAACAAGAATTAGAGGCAAACAAGAACCGAAAACACTTGTGATTGTTAAAAGCTTATATCCCTAATTATTTATTTTTATTTTTATATTTCTTCACATATATTTATATATTTATTATTATTATTATTATTTCCTTTTTTAATAAAAGGTAAAAATCGGACAAAATTAGGTGTCAACAGCTGCCCCTCTTTACTTAGAATTTACTTGAGAATCAAAGTAAAAATAAGTAAAGATAACAAATTCTAATTTTGTCCGAAAAATAATTTTTAGAAGAATTCGTTTCGTTTTCCCGACTTCAAGATGTGAGTCATTTTCTCGGCTTCGGGTGCGAGTCGTTTTCCCAGCTTCGACACGCGGATAGTTTTCTCGTCTTCGGGTGCGCGTCGTTTTCCGTCTTCCACATGCGGGTCGTTTTCTCGGCTTTGGGTGCGAGTCGTTTTCTAGGCTTCAACATATAGGTCGTTTTCTCGGCTTCGGGTGCGAGTCGTTTTCCGGGCTTCAACAAGTGGGTCGTTTTCCCGACTTCGGGTGCGAGACGTTTTCCCAGCTTCAACATGCGGGTCGTTTTCTCGACTTCGGGATGCGAGTCGTTTTCCCGACTTCAACATGCGGGTCGTTTTCTCGGCTTTGGGGTTTGAGTCGTTTTCTCGGCTTCAACATGCGGGTCGTTTTCTCGGCTTCGGGAGCGAGTCGTTTTCCCGGCTTCAACATGCGGGTCGTTTTCTCAGCTTCGAGGTGCGAGTCGTTTTCCCGGCTTCAACATGAGGGTCGTTTCTCGGCTTCAGAGTGCGACTCGTTTTCCCGGCTTCAACATGCGGGTCGTTTTCTCGGCTTCGGGTGCCAGTCATTTTCCCGGCTTCAACATGCGGGTCGTTTTCTC
>NC_021162.2:54664405-54665006 GCF_000331145.2 Cicer arietinum | reverse complement strand
TTCAGGGTGCGAGTCGTTTTCCCGGCATCAACATGCGGGTCGTTTTCTCGGCTTTGGGGTGCAAGTCATTTTCCCGGCTTCAACATGCGGGTCGTTGTCTTGGCTTCAAGGTGCGAGTCATTTTCCTGGCTTCAACATGCGGGTCGTTCTCTCGGCTTCGGGGTGCGATTCGTTTTCCCGGCTTCAACATGCAGGTCGTTTTCTCGGCTTCGGGGTGCGTGTCATTTTCTCGGCTTTAAATTTATAAAATGTCATGAATCTATAAATTTCAGGGTGCGAGTCGTTTTCCCGGCATCAACATGCGGGTCGTTTTCTCGGCTTTGGGGTGCAAGTCATTTTCCCGGCTTCAACATGCGGGTCGTTGTCTTGGCTTCAAGGTGCGAGTCATTTTCCTGGCTTCAACATGCGGGTCGTTCTCTCGGCTTTTGGGTGCGATTCGTTTTCCCGGCTTCAACATGCAGATCGTTTTCTCGGCTTCGGGGTGCGAGTCGTTTTCTCGGCTTTAAATTTATAAAATGTCATGAATCAATAAATGAACGAATGAATGAATATGTTGGTTTTTATTAATATTTTTATTGGACACGATCATTCAAATCTTGAA
>NC_021162.2:54657257-54663905 GCF_000331145.2 Cicer arietinum | reverse complement strand
ATCCAAAATATCGATGTGAGGTAACGGGAAATCATTTTTAGGACTGACTTTGTTAAGGTCCCTATGGTCGGCACACGTTCGAACTTTGCCATCCTTTTTCAATACCGGTACAATATTGGCTATCCATTGGGGATAACTTGCCACCGCGAGGAACCCAACATCAATTTTTTTTTACCTCTTTCATGATTTTTAATGGCATATCGAGTTTTATTCGTCTTAATTCTTGTTTGACCGAAAAAAATCGGGTTTTAAGGGAAATTTATGCTCCATTATTCTAGTATTCAATCCATACATATCCTGATATGACGAGGCAAAAATATCTTTGTATTCGTGTAAGATTTGGATTAGTTCATGATATACTTCTTTCTTTAAGATAACGGCGACTTTGATTTCCTTCTTATTTTCGCCTTTCCCTAGGTTAATCATTTTTATTTGTTCCTTGTGGGGCATAATGCCCTTGGCTTCTTGTTCTACCGATTTTAACATTTCTAGGGGAAATTCATAATCTTCTTCATTATCTTTTATTGCCTGATTAATAAGATGGTCAAAGTTATGTGGCGGGATTTTAGTACAATCATTTGTTAATGGATTATTCTCATAAATGGGAATTGCATTGAATACTATAGGCAACTTGATTGTCTCCCCATTCTTGATATCTGCTTTTGCATCATACGGACGAACCCAATCAGCATCACCAATCGAAATATCATCTCCGGCTATCAATATAAGTCTTGTTTGTCTTTCATGCACTTTGGAAACTATGTTGAATGTCACAGATGGGAATCATTTCGGTTCTAGGGTATCAATTTTAAATCCGAGCCAATCTTCAATTCTCCACCACCAAAACCAAACACATTTCATTTCCCTCTCACACCGTCTTGGCGTCTTGTTAGAACAGGCTGTATAATTGAGATGAATTGAAATTGAGAAGAAGAGAGAAGAAAACATAATGTTCTGAAAACGGAGATTGTTTGACTGCATCTGAAGAATGTTCTTTGTTTTTTTTTTAATTTATATTAGTTTAAGCACTAATTGTCAAAACAGAATTTTAACCTTTTTAACTACTTCTAAATGTATTCTAACATCCCTAACTAACTACGAATCACATTAATTACATTTAACATGCCCCTAATTCAAAGTGATTCAATTTATGTTAATCTAAGATTCTTCCTCATCTCTTGGAACTTCACCCTCTTCAAGCTTTTAGATAGGATGTTAGCCTTTTGGTTACTTCAATGATCTTGCTTTATCTTGTCTTTCACCACTTGATCTCTTAGAAAATGAAACATTGTTTCTATGTGCTTGCTTCTTCCACGAACACTAGGATGCCTTGCTAGATCAATTGTTGATTTGTTCTCTATCTTCAGCTTCACTGCTTCAATAATTCTCAAACCGCATTACGCCGTTAATTCAGCCAGCCATATAGTTCGGCAATCTCCCATTGATGCAGCCACATATTCAGCTTCAGATGTGGACAAGACTACTATACTTTACTTCTTCGAACACCATGAGATTGGTAAGTTATTGATCATGAACACATAAGTCGTGCTACTCTTTCTATCATCCTTATCTTCACACCAATCTGCATCAATAAAACCAACAAGTTCAACTTCATATCCATTCTAATTTGTGGGATACAAGTTCAGTTTCTCGAAATCCTTTTTGCTGCCATGTAGTGTGATGTCCTAGGCTTCTCCATGTATCTACTAATCAACCCAATACTATATGCAATATATGGCCTTGTGATACACAATTACCTCAAGGATCCTACAATTTGCTTGAAGATTGTAGGGTCAGTCATCTCCTTATTGCACTCTTTGGACAATAGCAGCCCTGCTTCTGTTGGGGTACTAGTTCCATTGCAATCTAACATTTTGAATCTTTTCAATACGTCATTTGCATACTTCTTTTAATGCATAAAAATTCCATTTTCCTAGTTTCAAACTCAATGCCAAGGAAATACGATAGCATGCCTAGATCAGACAATCTCAAACTCATTCTCCATTCTGATCATGAACTTCTAAATTTGTGCTTCATCAATGTACCTGACAACCACTCCATCATACTTCAATTTTAGTTTATATACCCATTTCACATCAATTGATCTTTTATTTACTAGAACGATCATCAACTCCCAAGTTTGGTTCTTCTTTATTGCTTTGAGCTCTTCCTACATTGCTAATCTCCATCTAGGATCACTTAATGTCTCTTCATCACTTACTAGTTCTGATTTAGCTAGCAAAGCAAAAAGAATTAATTATTTATCTGCATTGATGACTGAGTCCGATGTTACTTCATATGGTTGCAATCTAACTATAGGTTGCCTAGACCTTTCAAACCATCTCACATACTCAAGAAATGGTTGTCTAGTTGTTCATGCAGGATGGCCTTCATTAGGTTCCACTACTTATGCATTGATGGTTGGACTGATGGAGCTGGCTGGTATGTCTGGATTGGCTGCACTACTCGAGCTGGCTTCACTCATATTCCAGCCTTATCCTCTTGACTCATCCACCAATATGCCCCTGCTTATCACCACCTTGTTATGGTTTGAATCATACAACTTGTAAGCACCAATTGCATCATAACCCTGCAACACCATTTGTTCAGCCATGTCATCAACGTTCCTCGTATTTTGAGCTAGCACATGCCTGAAGCACAATGAGCCAAACACTCTCAGATGATTCACGACTAGCTTTCTACCAGTCCAAGCTTTTTCAGGTGTCCTAGTGCTCAGTCTCTCGGTTGGACACCTATTCAAAATGTATATTGTTGTTGAAACTACTTCTCCCCATCATTTGTGAGGCATTTTTCTCCCTTTCAGCATGCTTCTTGCCATATTAAGAATGATTATGTTCCTAATTTCTTCAACTCCATTATGTTGTGGTGTATATTGTGTAGTCATTTCATGAATTATTCCCTCTTTGTCACATAATTCATGGAATTCATGGGATTGATACTCACCACGTCAATCTATCCTAATCACTTTAAGATTGCAGCCACTTTGTTTTTTTGCCATCAGCTTGAATCCTCTAAATACAGCCAACACTTCACTATTCTTCTTGATTAGATTGATACAAGTTTTTATTGTAAAATCATCATTGAATAAAAAAAAAGTAGTGATTACCTCCTATTGAAACTTCTTCAAAAGGACCACAAACATCATAAAAGATTACCTCCATGATTCTTCAGGATCTAGTTGGCAATTCTGATTTGAATGACTTCCTATGTTGTTGGGCTTGACAACACTCCTCACATATCTTCTTTGGTATTTGAATTTATGGAATTTCTTGCACCACTTCCTTATGCTGCAAAATTTAAAGACTTCTGAAATTCAAATGGCCAAACATCTAATGCCATAGCCAGTCTTCATTCCTAATTTTAGCACCTATGCACTTGTTCTCACTGATCTGAATATCAATCTTGAAGGTTCTATTTTTGGACAGTGGTGCCATCAAGATCAATCTTCTTGAATTATCAATCATCCTCATTTCACCATGCTCCATCTTCATTGAATATCCCTTTTCCATCAATTGTCCAAGGCTTAGCATATTTGTTTTCATTTTTTGCACATACAACACATCACATATGAATGATTGTTTACTTGCCATCTCTCATTTGAATCACCATCTTGCCTACTCTTTCAGCTCTCACTATGCTATTATTTGTAAGTTTGATCTCTCTTTTTATCTTCTCATTGATGCTCACAAACAAGTCTTTATGATCAATCATATGATTAGAGCAACTTGTGTCAAGATACCACTACTCTGGGCAGTCATCATCTGATTTTGTTGTAGCCATTAATAACACATCATTTGAACTCAAGTCCTCAACTGCCATTTGAGCTTCATCATCCTCACTTTGGACTTTCTTGGATTTGCATTCATTTGCAAAATGCCCCCATTTTTTACAATTGTAACATTGGATCCCTTTCTTGTTGAATTTCTTCTTGCCATTTGAATTCTTGCCGCTATTATCACTTATGTTCTAATTTCTTGAATTTCCAACCCCTTCATCAGAATCCTCATCCCTTTCAACAGAGTCATACTTCTTCTACCACTTTAATTTACCCTTTCCTTTCTTGTGCTGCACACCACCATGGTTGGTTTTCTTGCTAACTTGGGCCTGCAGGGCATGCACTTGAGATGTTGAGTTTGGTGCACACCTTTCTCTCACTCTCGGTTCACGAGCTTCGAGAGTGCCTTTCAAATCCTCCACCTTTATCTTATCAAGATCCTTTGATTCTTCAATGGCCACAACAAAATTATCATACCTTTGTGTTAATGTTCTAAGGATATTTTCAATAACCACCATTTAATTAACAATTCACATTTTGTTCTCATCTGATTAACAACAACCTGTACACGATTGAAGTAATCTGCCGCAACTTCACCTTCTTCCATCTACAATAGTTTGTATTGCCTTTTTACGTACCATTTGGAGCTTCACTTTCTTGGCCTTTTCCCCACCTGTGTTTTACTTGACCAAGATCTTCCATGCCTCCTCTGATTAGATGCCTTCGAAATCCTCTCAAAGTTGTTTGATTCCACACTTTGCTGGATGAAAAAAAATGTCTTGCAATCTCTTTTCTTGCAATCTTTGAAAGTTGTTTGATATCTTTGCTTGCATGATAAATTGATTTTGTGTTTCTCTTCTCTATCACTTTATTTTATGTTGCTTTATCTTAAATTTTTAGCATTTTTTAAGGTGTTTTTTTAAAACATAACACAATTTAAATCCCCAATTTCTTATGTTTTTCACTCTTCATCGTCACCAACTCTTTTACTATTATCTCAAACCCAATTTCTTTTTCAATATTGTTATTTCATATATTAATTAGTATTAATACATAATTATTGTCTTTGACATTCAATAATTTACTGTTTTGTTATTTGCAATTATGATACATTTGTTGAAATTATTATAACCTTTTATAGGTCCTTCTAGACTATAGATTGACCCAACATGAAAATATCCTAAACTATCATACAATTTAATTGTGATGTCAAAATAACTCAGTTTTGAGTGTGATTTTAAAATGATATTTGTGCAGTGGCTTTTATCCTATAACGCTTTCAATTTATGCATGAATATATTGTCTTTTCATTGGTGCATTATTTCCACAGAGATTTTGTCATTGTTGAATACTATAATTGCTCGTCTGGAATCCTTCCTCTATTAAACTTGAATGACTTAAAAATGAAAATTTGGTAACAATAAATGACAACAAAGATGATGCATAATATTTTCCTCATAGAGATGTTTAGTAATTTTTCTAATTTTAGGAAGGGTTATTTGTAACTACTATTGACGAACTTGAAAGTTCATCAAATAATTTAGCTATTTTCTCATTATTGTTGTTGCGTCCGGTTTGTCCGCGAAAAAGGAGTCGCCACCAATTTTATTTTTATTAAAGGAAAAATTGGATAAAACCTAAAATAATATTTTTGAACAAAAAATTTGGATTCGGGAGTCGATTACGAGTAGGGAAGTATTATCACTCTACAACGTCCGTTAAAACGGTTACCCTATAATTAATTATATACAAACTATTTATTTATTTATTTATTTTTACCCCAAAAAGAATAATAAAAAATTAAATTATTAACATTAATGAAAGAAGAAAAAAATATTTGTTTTATTAATTTGATTTGACAAGGGTAAGACATTGCTCCTACATATCCCCAGGTGCAATAGGAAAATCAAAACACACTTAGTTCTTAGGTAGAAAATATTTGTGTGTTGACCGATTTTATTATTATTTTTTATTTATATATGTATTAAAAAATAAAAATAAAAATGTAATAATAATAATAATGATGATAAATATAATAATAATCATAATAATAATAATAATATTTGTCTGTTTTAAAGTAAAGAAAAAAAAAATAAAAATAAAAACGTAACGTGGCGGTATGTGAACGAGACAGATGAACACAACGGTGAAATAATCCGTTAAATGATTTGCTCGTACGTTGTCGGATCTGTCGCGACACAAATGCCACTAACGATTGAAAGTGAATAATATGGTGCAGTGATCCAGGATGAATTTCATTCGGCGGCGACAACCATTAATTCTAATCTTAAGGGTAAAAACATTTATCTGTTATAATTTTTATTTATTTGATAAAGACGTATTATGAATTTTCAATTACATTACAATATGATGAAATTTGTTTTCTTGATCTATAGACATCAATTAGTTAATTTTTTTTTTATTTTACATTGCAAAGAAAACAATTTTAGGATTAAACGATTTAAAAAAATAAAATGAAAGCTTAACATATGAGTTTATTTTTTTATAAACAAAAAAAAAATAGAAAGAGAAACTATATATATATTTAAAAAAATACAAAAAAAAAATACTAATAAGCAGAATAGAGAAAATAATAAGAAAATGATACCTTACTAGACTGATTATTTCAAGATCAGATTATCTTCTTCTCCTTTTCTAATTAACCTCTCAATTTTATTTTTTTTTTGTGCTCTCAATTTGTGTTTCCAATTGTGCTCCCTTTTGTCTTCTTGTGGCAGACTATTTATAGACTTTTGGGTATAGATTTCAAAAGACAAAAGAATAATTGTCAATTGATTACCATTAATCTATTTTTTTTTGGTTTCTTTTCTTTTAATTGGCCACAATTATAC
>NC_021162.2:54655417-54656966 GCF_000331145.2 Cicer arietinum | reverse complement strand
GTAAAAATCGGACAAAATTAGGTGTCAACAGCTGCCCCTCTTTACTTAGAATTTACTTGAGAATCAAAGTAAAAATAAGTAAAGATAACAAATTCTAATTTTGTCCGAAAAATAATTTTTAGAAGAATTCGTTTCGTTTTCCCGACTTCAAGATGTGAGTCATTTTCTCGGCTTCGGGTGCGATTCGTTTTCCCAGCTTCGACACGCGGATAGTTTTCTCGTCTTCGGGTGCGCGTCGTTTTCCGGCTTCCACATGCGGGTCGCTTTCTCGGCTTCGGGTGCGAGTCGTTTTCTAGGCTTCAACATATAGGTCGTTTTCTCGGCTTCGGGCGCGATTCGTTTTCCGGGCTTCAACAAGTGGGTCGTTTTCCCGACTTCGGGTGCGAGACGTTTTCCCAGCTTCAACACGCGGGTCGTTTTCTCGCCTTCGGGATGCGAGTCGTTTTCCCGACTTCAACATGCGGGTCGTTTTCTCGGCTTTGGGGTGCGAGTCGTTTTCTCGGCTTCAACATGCGGGTCGTTTTCTCGGCTTCGAGTGCGACTCGTTTTCCCGGCTTCAACATGCGGGTCGTTTTCTCGGCTTCGGGTGCCAGTCATTTTCCCGGCTTCAACATGCGGGTCGTTTTCTCGGCTCCGGGGTGCGAGTCTTTTTCCCGGCTTCAACATGCGGGTCGTTTTCTCGGCTTCGGGTGCGAATCGTTTTCTCGGCTTCAACATGCGGGTCGTTTTCTCGGCTTCTGGGTGCGAGTCATTTTCCCGGCTACAACTTACGGGTCGTTTTCTCGGCTTCGGGTGCGAGTCGTTTTCCCGGCTTCAACATGCGGGTCGTTTTCTCCGCTTCGGGTGCGAGTCCTTTTTCCCGGCTTCAACATGCGGGTCGTTTTCTCGGCTCCGGGGTGCGAGTCTTTTTCCCGGCTTCAACAGTTTTCCCCGCTTCAACATGCGGGTCGTTTTCTCCGATTCAGGGTGCGAGTCGTTTTCCCGGCATCAACATGCGGGTCGTTTTCTCGGCTTTGGGGTGCAAGTCATTTTCCCGGCTTCAACATGCGGGTCGTTGTCTTGGCTTCAAGGTGCGAGTCATTTTCCTGGCTTCAACATGCGGGTCGTTCTCTCGGCTTCGGGGTGCGATTCGTTTTCCCGGCTTCAACATGCAGGTCGTTTTCTCGGCTTCGGGGTGCGTGTCATTTTCTCGGCTTTAAATTTATAAAATGTCATGAATCTATAAATGAATGAATGAATGAATATGTTGGTTTTTATTAATATTTTTATTGGACACGATCATTCAAATCTTGAATGAGAAAAAAATACTTATATTTTTTTTCTTGAATTTGATAATTTTTATCTTTTTTTTTGTCTTATTCTATTTTTGTTTTTCTTTCGTTCTTTCCCTTTTATTGAACAAGAGTTAATATTGTGATCTTAAGCTAGATCTCATGTTGTTGTCTGCCTTGTACAGTAAATAACCTTTATTCTCGTGTTATAGTCTGATCCATATTGTTAATCATGTCCTTTTAAATATATATTCTTTGTTTTTGTTGTTGTTTTTCTT
>NC_021162.2:54636233-54654474 GCF_000331145.2 Cicer arietinum | reverse complement strand
AAAGTTGATTCTTCCATATCTTCGACTGCCATTTTGATTTGATTATATCTTGAGCAACCATCCAAAAAGGAGAAAAAGTTAATGGTGAGCCATATTGTCATCCAAAATATCGATGTGAGGTAACGGGAAATCATTTTTAGGACTGACTTTGTTAAGGTCCCTATGGTCGGCACACGTTCGAACTTTGCCATCCTTTTTCAATACCGGTACAATATTGGCTATCCATTGGGGATAACTTGCCACCGCGAGGAACCCAACATCAATTTTTTTTTTACCTCTTTCATGATTTTTAATGGCATATCGAGTTTTATTCGTCTTAATTCTTGTTTGACCGAAAAAAATCGGGTTTTAAGGGAAATTTATGCTCCATTATTCTAGTATTCAATCCATACATATCCTGATATGACGAGGCAAAAATATCTTTGTATTCGTGTAAGATTTGGATTAGTTCATGATATACTTCTTTCTTTAAGATAACGGCGACTTTGATTTCCTTCTTATTTTCGTCTTCCCTAGGTTAATCATTTTTATTTGTTCCTTGTGGGGCATAATGCCCTTGGCTTCTTGTTCTACCGATTTTAACAATTCTAGGGGAAATTCATAATCTTCTTCATTATCTTTTATTGCCTGATTAATAAGATGGTCAAAGTTATGTGGCGGGATTTTAGTACAATCATCTGTTAATGGATTATTCTCAAAAATGGGAATTGCATTGAATACTATAGGCAACTTGATTGTCTCCCCATTCTTGATATCTGCTTTTGCATCATACGGACGAACCCAATCAGCATCACCAATCGAAATATCATCTCCGGCTATCAATATAAGTCTTGTTTGTCTTTCATGCACTTTGGAAACTATGTTGAATGTCACAGATGGGAATCATTTCGGTTCTAGGGTATCAATTTTAAATAATAGGGTGTTGGTTAGTGTCTCAACTTTAAATTTAACCACTAAATATGAAATGTCATGAATGCATTTAATGATTGAACATTTTCCTTCATTTTCATCTTTTTTTATTTTTTATTTTTTTGCAATCAATTTTTTTTTTCTATTTTTTTTATTTCTTTCATCTCTTTACGAACATGATCCTTGACTCATGGATGAAAAATGTGCATCACTTCAAATTAATGGTGGTGATTGTCCTTTTGATCTTTGAAGAGATTTTTTTCTTACATCATCGACATGATCTTTAGTTGCCACTGCCTTACGTGTAAAGACATCATACTAGTTTTGGCCTCTTTACATTCACATAATTTGTGCCCCAACATATGATTATCATAAAAATGCATTTTGACAAAAAAGATTTATAACACAAGAAAGTAGTGAATGAAGGTTCATAAAATGATATTTAATGAGAGAATATATGGTACAAAAAAATGATTCATAGGAAAAAAGAAGATAAGGTGATCTAATATGGGTAAATGACCCAATTTGTTAGTAGTTTTTCATAAAATTAGTGTGCTAATAACTCATGCCACAATTTCAATCATGTTATTAACCTACTTTGGAAGATATAATTTGCTCCAATCTATATTCAGAATCTTTCAGAATATGTTCAGCTTCGACTTTGATATGTGTATGTAAGCTATATTCTTTGATCATCCTTTTTTTAGATTCTCAAACAAGTGATCTTATTTCATTCTATATTTTTTTGTGGCCTTAATTTTTGCTTACATTGCCCTTTCGGGTTTTCAACCTAATTACGGACTTTTTTTTCTTTCTTTTTTTGTACCCTAATTTTTCCCTAGGTCGCCCTTTCAGGTTTTCAACCTAGTGGGTATTTATTATTATTATTATTATTATTATTATTATTATTATTATTATTATTATTTTGCACCCTAATTTTTGCCTAGGTCGCCCTTTCGGGTTTTCAACCTAGCGGGTCTTCATTTAGATGTGATACTTTTTGAAGCATCAATGTGTGCAAGTAGTGATAAGTCTTCTTGATCCATATTGGTGTGGATCAGAGCCACACTTGAATGTATTTTTTATGGTATTGGGGGCTCATATAGTTGGGAGTTCATTTATCTTGCCAGTCCTTTTAGATATGTGAAATATTCTTGAATGCTAATTCTTTCTTTTGAAGCTCTGAAGTTCATATGTTCTTCTTTTAAGATCTTTTGTCCTTGACATGAGACAATCAACATTTCTCTTGAATTGAATTCAATCGTTCAACACAGGTCGTCAATCGTTCATCTTTGTATGTTTCAATTCATCTGTGATTTTAACTCGGGAAAATGTCCGATAAGGGTGTCACGATACTTTTTCTTTTTACTTTTTACTTTGTCTTTTGTCTTTTGTCTTTTTTTTTTTGTTGAAGGAAAATGTTATGAGAATGTAAAAAAAATGAATGAAATGATTATGCATTTAACTGAAACATTTTACTACCTCCTAATATGCAATTATTTTTTCTAAAAAAATGAGAAAAAAAGAAAAATATGTTGTAAAATGAAGTAAAAGATGAAACATACATGATTATGCCCTACATGGTTCTTTTCTTATTTGATGATTTTTTATTGTGAATCTTTACTATGGATGGCTCTATAGTTCTAAATTGGCTCCTAGAGCACACAACTCAATTCTAAAATATTAAACCAATTAATAGGTAAACTATTAAAATGACAATATTCTAGAAAATGTCAACTCTAGGTGAGACTTTCATGACAACCAAACATGATGTACATCCAGAAGATTATCATTACACAGTCTCTAACTTATCTTAGGTTTGCACTCAGCCCGGGTATAGAGCCCACTCACAAGTGTGTGAGTCGTGTTAGGGTAGTGTATAGAAAAATAAATAAGATAAAAAAAAATCACCACAATAAAAATAAATTGACAAAACACATATAATTATATTCACAATATAACAAAATAAAAATAATAATAGGGTAATATAAATAAAATAATAAATAATAAATAATAAAATAACTATATATAATTAATTAGATTTGGCTTAACTCCCAAAAGTCCCCAGTGGAGTCGCCAGCTGTCGCATCCGGTTTGTCCATGAAAAAGGAGTCGCCACCAATTTTATTTTTATTAAAGGAAAAATTGGATAAAACCTAAAATAATATTTTTGAACCAAAAATTTGGATTCGGGAGTCGATTACGAGTAGGGAAGTATTATCACTCTACAACGTCCGTTAAAACGGTTACCCTATAATTAATTATATACAAACTATTTATTTATTTATTTATTTTTACCCCAAAAAGAATAATAAAAAATTAAATTATTTACATTAATGAAAGAAGAAAAAAATATTTGTTTTATTAATTTGATTTGACAAGGGTAAGACCTTGCTCCTACGTATCTCCAGGTGCAATAAGGAAATCAAAACACACGTTGTTCTTAGGTAGAAAATATTTATGTGTTGACCGATTTTATTATTATTTTTTATTTATATATGTATTAAAAAAATAAAAATAAAAATGTAATAATAATAATAATAATAATTGTCTGTTTTAAAGTAAAGAAAAAAAAATAAAAATAAAAACGTAACGTGGCGGTATGTGAACGAGACAGATGGACACGACAGTGAAATAATCCGTTAAATGATTTGCTCGTACGTTGTCGGATCTGTCGCAACACAAATGCCACTAACGATTGAAAGTGAATAATATGGTGCACCGAGCGATGATGAATTTCATCTGGCGGCAACAACCATTAATTCTAAACTTAAGGGTAAAAACATTTATCTGTTATAATTTTTTATTTATTTGATAAAGACGTATTATGAATTTTCTATTACATTACAATATGATGAAATTTGTTTTCTTGATCTATAGACATCAATTAGTTACATTTTTTATTTATTTTATATTGCAAAGAAAACAATTTTAGGATGAAACGATTTAAAAATAAAATGAAAGCTTAACATATGAGTTTATTTTTTTATAAAAAAAAAAATAGAAAGAGAAACAATATATATATTTAAAAAAATACAAAAAACAAATACTAATAAGCAGAATAGAGAAAATAATAAGAAAATGATACCTTACTAGACTGATTATTTCAAGATCAGATTATCTTTTTCTCCTTCTCTAATTAATCTCTCTATTTTTTTTTTGTGCTCTCAATTTGTGTTTCCAATTGTGCTCCCTTTTGTCTTCTTGTGGCAGACTATTTATAGACTTTTGGGTATAGATTTCAAAAGACAAAAGAATAATTGTCAATTGATTACCATTAATCTATTTTTTTTTGGTTTCTTTTCTTTTAATTGGCCACAATTATACGGATTCTTATTACCATTGATTCATTTCTTCGGTTTTCTTTTCTATTCAATTGATCACCATTATTCTGATTTTTATGACCATAAATCAATTTCTTTTCATTTTTTTTTTCATTTATTTTGATCATCATTGCATCGATTTTTATGACCATCAATTCATTTCTTTTCAGTTTCCTTTATTTTTATTTCTTATTATTTTTTTTATATTTTAGAGAATAGTTTGAACAAGAATTAGAGGCAAACAAGAACCGAAAATACTTGTGATTGTTAAAAGCTTATATCCCTAATTATTTATTTTTATTTTTATATTTCTTCACATATATTTATATATTTATTATTATTATTATTATTATTATTATTATTATTATTATTATTATTATTATTATTATTTCCTTTTTTAATAAAAAATAAAAACCGGACAAAATTAGGTGTCAACAATTGTGATTACTTATTCTGTAAGCAGCGACATCAAGGAAAAAATTGTTCCTTTGTTGCACATTCATTAAAAGTTCCATAGTGTTAATTTATACAATCGATATAGAGAATTAAGAATTACATAAGTATAAGTGAATAGCTGATAAATTGAAAGTAAAATAGGATCACTTCGAGTCAAAACCCCTTTTCGCAATAAAACAATTAAGCAACCTCAATAGAAACAGAGAAGGATTTGACTATAATTACTTCAACTAATTGTTACTTGGATCACTTTTAACTTGGTCTACAACCGTATTGGGCTATCCACCTAAAATTGTTTTGGGTATTGAATTAAATAGTGTATGATGTTTTATACATTAATTGTTCCATGGAAATGAAGGAATAACTTATTAAAATTATCAAGTTGTTTTATACGTTAAATTTGATCAAACAAAACTTAGAATTTGTAATTAAATATATATGCAGTCACCTCATGAAAGGGCATAAGAGAAATTAAAAATAATAAAAAGTTGGTAGATAAAAGATGAACTCTTATGACCAAAGATTTAATATGAGATTCATACAAAGGTCAAGTGATTCTTGAGTAAGCTAGAAGGACAAATATGTATCAATGGTAAAATTGACATCCCAAGTAGATAAGTATGGACAACACCGCCTCATTGAAAACCTTTTTAGCAAAACCTAAAGGGATAAAACAAAGATAGAGGGAAAAAAAGTATTAGAACCAAGTTGGTTTGAAAAACTACAACCCTTACTTTTTTTACGATGACAAAATTATTTTGTGGAAACAATTTAAAGAACTAATGTTCTATTTTAGTGTCCAGTTTTCACATCAGGTTATTCTACATGAATTCACGCTCCATCCTCTAATCTCTTGGTCCATGTAAAACAAACACCAAGATTCCACTCTACTCTCCGTATTCTAAGTTTAGTGAATGCGTTCTAAAACGTGTCTCTAGTGATTTTATCAAATACTAGCAATGCTCTAATTAGTCTGGCTCTAATAATCACAACAAACATTTGATCCCTCTATCTCAGATAAACTTAACAAGCAAGTGATTGTCTGCCTCTATTAATTGTATCAAGCATTTGCTCGTTTGAATGTATTAATAATTTATGCTCTAATGAAAGTCAATGCTCTTAAATGGCAATGCTATGAAAATACAACACTTTGAAGAAGACAAAGCTTTTGCACATCCTCTACTAAACACCATAAATATGTATTTGTCTAGAGGTTTATGTGACATACTCTGATCATAATATCCTCTACTAAACACCCTAAATCTGTATTTGTCTAGAGGTTTATATGACAAACATTGGTGATGAAGTTATAGGTAGAAACGTTAACATGTCTCCTTTGTTTGATGGAGAAAGACAGGTTTATAAGTTTCTACATATTTTATTATCCTAAACTCTAGGACATAGTCGAAGAAGGTTATAAGGCTCTAAAAGACATTGCTGGTTTTGAAATATCCAGAAAATATCTCATTGTTGATGAAAAGAAACAATACAAGATGCATCATAAAGCTATAACCTTCACGATGAATGTTATCACGTTCAAAGAGTTCGAAAAATACAGCAACAAAGAAACAAAAAAATAGTATCTTTAATGCTCTGATTCTAAACAACCAAAGAAATAAGCAAGTACAAAAAGCTAAGGAAAATTTACTTGTCAAGAAGTATGAACTTTCCAAATGGAATAAGATGAAGACATTGAGATGTACGAGGTCTTGTCCCCAAGTCTAAAGAAAATAAATCAATTGGAACCAAGTGAGTTTAAAAAAAAAAAACTAAATGAGAAATGTGAAGTGTTTCAAAACCAAAACTAGGGACTTAGCACAAAGATACAATCAGTAGAAAGGTATTATTTTTCGTTCTACTAATTGCAAGCTGTATTATTTTAAAATTAAAATACTAAATATAATTAGAATTTCAAAATTTAAAAAGTTCAAATTTATAGATTATTATTATTATTATTGTTATTTTATCATTATCTTCATAATTGATGTGTTTATAATTTTTTTATAAGAAAAAGTTGTTTAATATATTTTATTAACACAAATAATATTTTATGTATTTTATAAGTGTATACACATGTAAAAGGTTTTTTCAACAACCAATTTGGGGAAATAAATATACCAAATTAATTTTCTATTAATTCTCTTTTTTATTTTTCTGTTTTTGAGTATTTTTTTGTTGTAGTTATTGTAATTGAAATTGATACTCCACCATACTTCTTTTATATAAAGAACTTTTTTTAATTCACCACTATCTACTCCAATTAATTCAAAGGTTACTAAAAGTTAACAAGAAAGAGTTATGATAACTCTTCATCATATGCATATATTTCATAGTTTTAGTCTTATTTATCTTTAATTATTAGTTAATTTAAGGAGTTATTTGATATATTTTGTTGATTGTAGTTCTTGCATTTAATAAAATGATTATGTTCTTATTTCCTTGATTAAGTAGATATTTTTTTGTAGTTTCACGTTGTTTCTTTGTTTTAGTGCAATGCTTAATTTTGGTGAGTAATTAACACGACCTATGTGAAGTATTCCAGTCTTATCATGAGTTGTAGATGTCCAATTGGAGTCAAACCAAGTGCAAATTAAAACTTAAGATCCATAAATACAACTTTAATAAAGATACTAGAACAAAATTTGAACTCAAAAGAGGATAAAAAGGAAGTAACTATTAGACACGTGATGTTTGCACCTGAAGCACAAAACATGCGTCTAGGGTGCTTTTCTGCACTACTAAATCTGTCATAATGCACTTGAAGCAAAAATCCCGCTCCTGAGGCAATGCTTAATTTTGGTGAGTAATTAACACGACCTCTGTGAAGTATTCCAGTCTTATCATGAGTTGTAGATGTCCAATTGGAGTCAAACCAAGTGCAAATTAAAACTTAAGATCCATAAATACAACTTTAATAAAGATACTAGAACAAAATTCGAACTCAAAAGAGGATAAAAAGGAAGTAACTATTAGACACGTGATGTTTGCACCTGAAGCACAAAACATGCGTCTAGGGTGCTTTTCTGCACTACAAAATCTGTCATAATGCACTTGAAGCAAAAATCCCGCTCCTGATCAGGCGCGTGCCATGCATCAAAATGCAGTAAAATGTGTTTTTTTTTTCTTCACTTTATAGGTATCTTTTTGCCTATTTGGAAGTTTGAAGACTTGTGCCGTAGTAGAGAAACTCATAAACAACTATTTCTAGCACCATTTGATCAGTTTTATTAAGAGTTATTCATGGATCCTTCTTGTAATTATTCCCTAATCTCTTTATTTTCTATCTCTACCATTAGTAACTAAACCCTATTTGTTAGGGATGAATGAAATCTTTATTTTTTTGATTTGATTTCTAGTAATATGAATAAGTTTATTGAATTATTTTAATCATATCTATACTTGATGCTTTTTATTGCTTGATCAACTTTAAAATGTTCTACGATTCGTATTTTGAAACATAAGTGAACTTTACGAATGCTTGAGATGATAAATTCATGATATTGTAGTCGAGGGATTAATGAAGGTAATGAAACCAATTAAATTTGTTGCAAATGCAGTAGTTTAATAAGAGAATTCTTGTATCGTAACACTTAATTTTATTCAATAAATGAATTAAGTAACTAGGATCAAATTAGAAACCAAGGTTGGACTCGAAATGAAACTCATCCCTGACATTTTTCTTATTATAAAAGTTCAATTCTACTACTCTTGTTAATTTTAAATATTATTTCAATCAATTCGGAAATTTGATTTTCAATTTTAGTAATTAAGCACAACTCGATAGTAAAACACAATCCTTGAGTTCGAAACTCGGTACTACCATTTTATTATTGTTAGCAACAATTCAATACATTTGTTGAAAGACTATCAATAACCTCAAACAAAGAGAATGGTATATATGAATAGTTGTAGCACAACCCCTACAACAAGCTCAAAATTCACATTTAGTAGCAAATATCTAATAAACGGATCATACACAAAACTTGATACTAATTTTTAGCTTTAAACTAAACACTTCAAAGAAAAATCAAATTATAATCTATCAATATTTTTTATTTAAATATCCTTGAACATCAAATCATTCACAAAACTCAAAGATTATTAATTTTTGTCATCTATAAGTTATAATATAATACTAATAACCAATATTTTATAAAAATATAATTTCAGTTCAAGACACGATAAAAACACAACAAATGACTTTTCCTCCCATTATCACCTATCAAAACATTAATTACCAATTGACAACTTGAAATAATTGCGTTTTCGTAATCACTCATACACAAAAAGTGAAGATGGTGCATTTTAAAATCTTGTAGATAATATAATACAAGTAAGAAGAACATGCAAATAATCATAATAGAAATGTATCTTAATATATCATGGTATATCAAAATATTCAAGGAAATAATATTACATTATAATGTCAAAATCACTCAAGGAAAATCCACATCTCATTTACATCAATTAATCTCAACAAAATTGGTATCATTTTCGATACACATTAATCATACCGGAGCAATCAAAAGACAATACAATGCTATGTATGAATTTAAACCTATACTTCTTTAACATTTGGTATTATTCTAACTCTGAAGTATATGTTTAGGAGGGTTGGTACTATGCCATCATATAAGTAGGCAAACAATCTAAATTGTCTATGTCCTCATAGATCCCCTTAACTTGATACGAGACACATATATACGACAGTTTAGATAAATGAGTGTTGAATGATAGCTCCCGGCTTTGGGAGGGATACCCCAAGTCACTTAGGAATACCTTACTAGAATACCTCCAAGGTCTAACAATTTAGCCTTAAGACTCGACAACAGACTTCCATGATTATACTCTTTTAGTTGTACTTCTCCAACATTACTAAGCCTATCAACTCTACCAATGTGATGAAAAGATAATGATCACATAAAAGACCTTTACCATATGGTTCCTCCTCTTGTTGGCTTACGCTCCTCCATTAAAAGCACCATCTTTAACATGAGTCAACGTTCTTGATTTCTTTTCGAGACTAGATGAGCTATTAGTTACTAACAACATCAGATTTTGATAATAAAATTTTCAAAGTAACTTACTAACATAAATTAATTATCATATTTCACTTTAAACTTTCCAATTACTTAAAAGAGAGAGCAATTTCCGCATACTCTTATACACATCATGAATCAACTATTTGTGTAAAGATCTCAAGACACTCTCTGACCATCGTTCGCTCTGGTTTCTAACTGTTTCAAACAAACTCGCCAAAGTAGTATAAGATCAGTCTTTTATGGAAAGTTTCTTTGTCAAATCATTCTGCAAAGATACAATGAGAAATTTCATAGATTATCCTGATATTATGTTATCAGTACAATGATCAGAAACCCTCCTGGAACTCCATATAGGACGTGCATCCCTCAATAAAGAAAGATACAACAATAACAAACAATACACAACATACAAGCAACAAGTTATAATCATATTTCTATTCTTGTTATCATCATCTTAGTGCTAAAAGAATTTATGTGGAGCATAAATTGTAAACACTCTCTACAAGAGCTTATCCAGATAAACCCCAAACACCTATTTATTAAAACCTAGCACAATAATCGTTGTCTTCCTCAACATCTTGATTGTACTAAGCTATAAGGTTTAGAAGATTGAACACATATAGTGTGACTAGTAGGTATTCAAGTGTAAGTTTGATTCAGTGACAATTTAGTGGATTAATCATTCAAGTTGAAGGGACTGGACGTAGCAACCGTGTTAGTGGTGAAACAAGATAAATTGTTGTGTATCTCTCTTCTTTGTGTTCATACATGTGTATTATCTTCTTTACTTTGAGTATAGTCGCCAAAAGTTTTTAAAAACACAATTGAAACTCATGTTCTTTTGTTCTTTTCTTTCTACACTTTTAAAATCTCATTCAAAGATTAATAATTCTCATCACATATTACACATAGCATACTCTTGGAATTTATCACAAAAATATTCATAACACAAAGCGCAAACACATGTTTATAGTAGTTATGAACGCCCATCAATATATCAATCACACAATTTCAATCCAAACATCAACAACAACAAGTTCATACATTAAGTCATGTAAAGATAATTCAACAACATCAATAACAAGTACAACCTACATGTGATACTAGAAAATTGGAAGAGTCGTTACTTATGTTAACTTCATTAACAAGTATGGTTATCTCTATAAAGCAAGTATGGTTATCTCTATAAAGCATAGCTAAAATCTCGCTCATACTAAAATCATTATTCCAATCTTGTGACTCAATCATAAGTATATCCCTGTGACCTTAATTACCTCCTAATTCATCCCACACTTCTAATCCCTCCTAACTCGTCCCACACTTCTAATCCCAGTGACAACCCAAATTTCTTTGATCAAGTATTGCTACTTTCAACATTTTACTATTACTCTCATTTGTATTTTTATTTCAAAATTTAGTTGTAATACTATTCCCATATATTATTTTTATGTAACCATAATTTATAAGCAGAGTTATTTATTAAAAATTATAATGCAAATCTTAACTACTAGGGTTAATTTAGTTTGATTTCGATAGTGTAGAATTAAGAGATATAGAAGTAGAACTAGGTATGTGTAGAGACATTAAGTCCATTTAGCTAGTAGCCACTTAGTCTTAAGGATAGTTGTGTCATAACTTATCTTAGAATAGAATAAATAATTAAAACACCTACTTAAATGTTTTCACTTCTTATTACTACTACACACTTATGCTCATTCCCTCACTCCTTCTTATATATCCCGACCACCAATACACTCCCACACCCTATTTTTACATCCTTAAGCCCAATGGAAACACATGCATCCTACTCTTTTCCCATCTTGAGATAGACCACATCATACTCCATTTTTCCTCTTTACTCACTAACACTATATATAACCTCATCTTTCACCTAAGCATAATAAGAAAGAAAAACAACATAATCATTATCCTTCCTTCTTGTTTTTGCTAGTTGTGAGAAAAAGATAAAAGATAAAGAGTTTGAAGGAAGAAAAGAGGTAAAAAGAAGAGAACTTTGAAGCAGAGAATGTTATGGTTTACTACAATGGGGTAGAGATAAAGATTACATTGAGGAATTTCTTATCTCCTTCAAAAGGTTTCTAACATAACATAGAACCCCAATTAAAATATCTTTAGGGTGTGTTAGAGTTTTATCTTCATAATTTTGTATCATGTCAAATTTGTTAAGTGGAATAATATAATTGTCCATGAAAATAGGATTAGATAAAAAAAACATCTATGTCGATATTTGGGAGTGATTAGTCGGTTTTTTTTATTGAATTTAATGATTAATAATATAAATTATTATCATTCGTAAATGACTAATAATATTATAAAATAATTCCTAAATTTATTATAAAATAACTTATAAAATAATTTGATAATAATATAAGTTATAAATTATTATCAAATTGTAAAATAATTTATAATTTATAAATTTATTATAAAATAATATTATCAAATAGATTTTGGAGGTATTACAGAAATTGTGGAAGAAAGAGGAAAAATAGGAATTAAAAAGATTAAAGAAGTTGTTGAAGGAGGAGGACATACTTCTCAAGAGATACATATCAGCTTTTTGGCTGGTGTGGATGAAATATAATGAGGTGGCAAGATATGATGAGGGGGCATTCCGGAGTCTGTTTTAAATATATATAATAGATAATAGATAATAGAATAGATAAAAGTTTTAACTAATTGTTTGTGCAATTTAATTATTGTTACATTGCTATGTATCAAAAATAAATTCTATTAAAAAATAATTTAATTTTATGCAATACTTAATTTTTTATTTATTTTTTAACATTCAAATCATCATTATAATAAGAAAATTTAAAATAAAAAATAGCATTCAATTATAAATATATAATTTAATTGATGAAAATTTAGTGTTAACATATTTTTTCAGAACACATATATAATAAACTTTTATTCATTATATTTTTTAATATATTCACATATATAAATATATATATATATATTATAATTTTAAATAAATTTGTGTATTTTAATAATTGGAAATAACTTTTTTAATAATTTTTCATATATTCGTATTTTATGATTATTTTTAATAAATGTATTTTCTGTCAAATAGAAAATATATTTTTATTTTATAAAATGTTACTAAAAAAAAATAGATTGACATAAATTAAAAGAAATTATAAATAGATTGACTTTAATGAATAATTGAATTTTTAACGTATAAAATCATTACTCATCATAAGTAGAATAATATAATTGTTCATGATAAGAGGATTAGATAAAGAGCATTTATGTCGATATTTAGAAGTGATTAGTCAATTTTTATTTATTAAATTTAATGATTAATAATATAAATTATTACCATTAGTAAATGACTATTAAAAATATAAAATAATTTATAAATTTATTATAAAATAACTTATAAAATAATTTGATAATAATATAAATTATAAATTATTATAAAATTGTAAAGTAATTTATAAATTATTAATATATTATAAATAATTTTTAAAATAATTTTATAATTTATAAATTTATTATAAAATAATATTATCAAATAGATTTTGGAGGTATTAAAGAAATTGTGGGAGAAAGAGGAAAAATAGGAATTAAAGAAATTAAAGAAGTTGTTGAAGGAGGAGGACATACTTCTCAAAAGGTACACATAAGCTTTTTGACTGATGTGGATGAAATATAATGAATTGGCAAAATATGATGAACTGACATTCCCGAATCTGTTTTAAATATATATAATAGATACCATTCCAAAATGTTATTTTATCAATAATTAAATTGCTTATGCACAATCTAGAAGAGTGAACAGGAAAATGAGATTGCAAATGATGCTTACTTAAACTACAATATGTACTACAATCTTTAAAGATTGTAAAAAAATAGATACATCATCTCAATACATCAAAACTCAAATTTCACTAAAATCAACTTTCTTGTCAAAAAGAGTACAAGAAATTCAAGAAAACCATTCTTTAAAAACTAAATAAATGTAAATTGAGGGTTGTGAGGTATATGTGAAACCAAGTATTTACGAACTATTACAATTAAAATGCATATTCTGCTTTCACATTCCTATCCATTTTTCCATGCTTATAAGTGAGCATACCTGTACCATATACTACATATGCAAGACTAGAACACGTAACACAAAACAAAAATAACCAAGTGAATAGATTTCATGATAGATATAAATTATTAAACACTAAAAGCTGCAAAACGATTCAATATCTCATTGCATGGTTATAGGCCTGTACATAGATATGTATGCATTTTGCGTGTTCAGATGTTATAGAAGTGGAATTCCACATAAGCTGCTATTCAAATGATATTTCAATATAATTTTAATTTTATTTCAAGCAATCAAATCACAATTCCATGAAATTTTTCCCTTCCAAACAAATACTTCTTTGATTCATGTTCCAATGAAACAGCTGTTGGAAAATAAGTATGTTATAGTGTGAATTTAAAAATGTGTTGAAGTCCCATATTGGAAAGAAATATTTTTTGTAAATTTAAGTGGAAATAAACTTGTTTTAAAATTCATGTCCCATATTGGAAAGATTTTTTTTGAAATCCCACATTAGAAAACTATCATATTTTGTGCATCACTACTTCAAACTATTGTGAAAAACACACCAAAGTTGGATACTTTCCCAACTTTCTCTTTTCTCCCTCTTATATTCTGCTCGCCTAATTTCGAGCCACTTCTCCCCTTTCTTTCTGTCCCTTTCGGTTTTTAGAGCGGTTATTATGTCGTAGTCCCTTTCGGTTTTTAGAGCGGTTATTATGTCGTAGTCCCTTTCGTTTTTTAGAGCGGTTATTATGCCGTAGCCCCTTTCGGTTTTTAGAGCGGTTATTATGCCGCAGTCCCTTTCGGTTTTTAGAGTGGTCATTATGCCGCAGTCCCTTTCTGTTTTTTTTTTAGAGCGGTCGTTATGCCGCAGTCCCTTCGATTTTTAGAGCAGTCGTTATCCCGCAGTCTCTTTGTTTTATAGAGCGGTCGTTATGCCGTAGTTATGAGTGGTCGTAGTACCATATTGTGAATGACTTTAATTGTCATATTAAGAGTGACGTTAACCGTTATATTAAGAGTGGCCTTAAGCGCCATATTGAGGGTGTAATTCTAGAACGGTTTTCTATGGTGCAATGGAACTCCGATACAATGAATTTGGGTTGTTTTATCCTGAGGACTTCGTGGTTGATAGTCTGCCTTGCACAATTTGGGCAGTGCCGCGAAACGTCTTAAAGAGAGCGACCTAGTCCGCGAATCAACCCAGTAATATCTTCGGTGGCATAAATTGTGATTTTTAAATAGTTTTTGAAACTCAAAATCCAACAATTTTAAGTCGTTTCGTTCTGCCATGTCAACCGAAGAGATTACTGGATTTGGTTATGTTGCCTCTGGTTTCAATAAACTGTTTCAGTTTGAAGTAAACAGAAAAGGATATGAAAGCTGGAGAATTAACCCATCAAAAAATAATGATAAGAATTATATTCTTAATGGACTTGTTGATCATCTGTATAACTACTACATTTCCAGCAATACTGGTAGAGATATTTGAGATGCTCTGAATGAGTATGTAGTGAGCTGCTACCCTACCCAGAATATCAGATGACTGATGACAAATTCGTTGAGGCACACTCCCGTAAAATTCAGAAGATAACTCATGGGATCATCTATTAAGGTACGTCACTTAAGACATTTAAATTAAGTGTTGAAATTTTATATGTCTCTTTATGTTTGATTGTTGAAATCAATAAAATGTATCTTTTTGCATACATGTTGTGTGATTTTAATTTTTGACATGCTATACTATGTGATGTGAACACACTGATTTCAATATTTGATTTCAAAATTAAGTAACTTAGATTTAATTCCAAAGTTATTATTAAATGATTTTGAAAAATGTGATTTTTGTAGTGAATCTAAAATAACAAAGAGTTGACAAAAATTTGTAATTAGAAAATCTGAGTCTTTAGATTTATTACACTTTGATATATGTGAACTTGATGAGACGTTAACAAAAAATGAAAAATAAAAATGAAACGTTTGACATGTTAAGAATATTTGTAACTGAAATTGAAAATCAATTTAGTAGAAAGATTAAAAGGTTCCAAGTATGATTCTAGTTTGTTTAAATAAGTTTTATAAATTGTCTGGAATTATATGTGGAACAACTGCACCATAATTGCTTGGAGTGAATGGTAAAGTTGAAGAGAAAAAAAAAAGAAATAAAACTCTTATTGAACTAGTTGTTGCTAGTATGCTTAACTATATTGTTGCATCTAATTGGTGTGCAGAAAATATATTGCTTATTTGTTATATTTGAATAGAGTTCTTAAATCTAAAAACAAAACATCTCCTTATGAGATAGTGAAGAAAAGACAATTGAACTTGTCTTATTTTCAAACATGGGGTGGTATGACTTATGTCAAAATCCCCGATCCCGAGCGAATTAAGCTCGCCAATAGAGCATATGAATGAGAATTCATTGGGTATGCAGTAAAGAACAAAGCTTATAGGTTTTATGACCAAAATGTAAAAGTGATCACAGAGTCAAATGATGTTGACTTCTATGAAAATAAATTCCCTGTAAAATGGAGAGATAGTGTGGGCAGTGAACCAAGTTACGTTCCTGTTACAAGAAACACTGAAAGCAACAAACAAGGTGAAACAGAAACTCGAAGAAGTAAGAGAGTCAGAGTTGCTAAAGATTATGGACCAGAATATATGTGTAACACCCCAAAATTTTCATATATATTATATATGTATCTTTTTAGTAATTGCTATTATTAAATTAATAATTATTCTATGTGTAAATAAATTAAATTTTATCACACTCTATTCTACCTAAATAATTATAATCTTAATTTTTATTTAATTGTTTTGACGTGACAATTACATGGGGACTATTTATGATGTCGTTATTTCATAAATGGACATTTTTTTATTTGATTAGTTTCGATAATCATGAAATTGATGTGTTAGAAATGTTTGTTTTATTTTGTTCTGTGTGAGTGGTATTCTTGTCTTTCTTGATTTATTTTAGTTGATAAAGTATTAGTTGAATTATTTAATTAAATTAGAATTTATATAAGTTATATTGTTTGTTAGTTTTATTTGCAACCAAATAAGTATTCAATTTAGGAGATATTATAGAGTTAGTGAAACCAACCTTTATGTATAAGTGTTTTGAAAATATTTTTGGTCCATCCTATAAAAACAAAATTAGTGACTTGACTCATTCTTTTATTCTCCTTTATGACAAGATTTTATGACAATTCATGGTGTTTTCTTGGCATAATGTGCATTAATTCATTTTAAACACATTTAATTTATTTTTTAAAGAAAGATTATAAATTTAATTATAAATTTTTTTGTGCAATTAAGAGAGGACACAAAAAGACTATTGTCCTTTTTGTATCTCATGCATTCATCTCTTTTAAACTAAAATTATAATTTTATTATAATTGTCTACAAAAATAATTCTATGAAATTTTTGGTTTCGTAACTATTAGATAAAAAAATTAAAAGGGTGATGTGACAATCTCTAATTTATTTATTTAATTAAAATTAGTGTGTGACACCCTTCAATATATGGTGAACTCTATTAGTTAATCCAAATTAACTCATACATATAAATACACATGATTTCAATTGGCTTTGTAACAACCTAATAAAATTAAAGAAATAGTAATTATTGGTAGTATAATGTTGGAATTAAGTGCACTTCAATTTTAGACAAGAAATCAATGGTAATAGTGCAACGTAAATAGCTTATATGTTCATACGTTTCCATTAGGCATCTTGTTGTCACACCTATTTGCCATTCGTACACTCTCAAAATAATTTTCTGAGTCGTAAATTCCAATATCTATCGGTGTTGAATTCATTACTGCCTCATGAGCTATTTCTTGTGCAAATTTAGAGGTGTTAAGAAAGAAAGCTCCTAAGGTAAGGGCTTTTCCCCATGCAATGTTAGGCTAGATATTAAATTAATAGTTTGTAAGATATTGATATATGTCTTGATGTCTTAAAATAAAAATATTGATTTCTATTTGCCTTAAAGAATTTAACTATAATATTATGTTTTTATGAGTAATATGTTTGCTTTGATAAACTTAATTATAAAATTTTGATTTTTATTATTATAACATGAGTAATATGTTTGATGTCATATATTTGATGTAAAGTTATTATTTTTGTGTCGTTTATGTGTACTTAATTATAAAGTTATGATTTTTATTATGATCTCATGAGTAATATTTTTTTAAGATATCTTTTATCTAAAGTTTCGATTTTTGTGCTATTTCGTTTCAAAGTTTTGATTTTTAAGAAACCTATATGAGTCTTGGGGGAATTGGTGAAAAGTTTTAATTTTAATTATGATAAGATGATTAAGTTGATTTTTGTGACGTGTTTAACGACAAACCTTGATTTGTATGACTAAATAACAATTAATCGGAGAAAATTTATAGTAGAAGAAATAAAATTTATATTTGTATGTGTTATTC
>NC_021162.2:54627488-54636035 GCF_000331145.2 Cicer arietinum | reverse complement strand
TGTTATCTTTGTGGTTGCCTAAGTGGCTAGTTATTTGGGTTTAAATGTTGTTATCTTTGTGGTTGCCTAAGTGGCTAGTTATTTGGGTTTAAATGTTGTTATCTTTGTGGTTGCCTAAGTGGCTAGTTATTTGGGTTTAAATGTTGTTATCTTTGTGGTTGCCTAAGTGGCTAGTTATTTGGATTTAAATGTTGTTATCTTTGTGGTTGCCTAAGTGGCTGGTGATTTGAGTTTTAAATAATGTTATCTTTGTGGTTGCCTAAGTGGCTGGTGATTTGTGTGATTATCTAAGTGAGTGGTGACATGTACCTTTGAGCATCATTATCATTTCACAACATATCATATGCATCTTTGTGGACACCTGTGTGGCTGGTTTAATTTTTCCCCATTGGTATGGGTGACTTCTGTGTGGACGCCTTAGTGGCTGGCTATATCCGGATCATGTATGTTTAGGACATGCATAATTTGCATACATTTTATTGCCATTATTATTTTTATATAATTATTTATTCTAAGGTGAGTTACTACTTGTTGTTTAGATATATTTTATAATTTTTGGTACACCTTATGAATTATAAAAATCATTTTCTCTAAATCTTTTATTACAAAAAGATTTTATATTTATATTTTATGGTTGTTAACTTATTATTTGGTCTAATTTTGCCGTGGGATGAACTGACCCCTTACACCAACATTTAGGTACTAACGATCTTGAAGGGTTGCATGAATGACGTTTGCTTGGCGCACGCGCGTGGGAAAAAGGGGTACTTTAATAAAATAATAATAATAATGTTTGTAGTGATAAAACCGTTGTGATACAATTTTAAGTTTATTTATTTTTCATCGTTCATTTTTAATAGAAATGCGGAGGCGGGGTCCTTCTGCTAGGAAAAACTCGAATTATTCTATTTTTAAGCGAATATTTTCTACAATTAGTAAATTGTCTTTACAAATAATAATATCCGATAAATCGCATTGTGATATTTTTTAAAATGGAATCAAACTATTTACTAGAGAAATTTTATTTATTATATGATGAACTACTTTAAAAAAAAAAATTAAGTCGTTTTTGAAAGAAAATAAATATTTTTAAGTAATGTCTTGGATCAAAATCCAGGGCGTTACAATATGGTATATAATTTAGAAGAGGATCATGCAAATCTTAAAGAAGCTCTGTCATCATTGGATGCAGATCTATGGCAAGAAGCTATAAACGATGAAATGAATTCTCTAGAGTCTAACAAGACCTGACATTTAGTAGACTTGCCTCATGGTTACAAACCAATAGGTTGTAAATGGATTTTGAAAAAGAAACTAAAACTCGATGGATCTATTGATAAGTACAAGGCATGCATTGTAGCCAAAGGTTTTAGACAAAGAGAAAATATAGATTTCTTCGACACTTTCTCACCAGTCACTAGACTAACATCCATAGGGGTGCTTATATCACTTGCGGCTATTCATAACCTGGTGATACACCAGATGAATGTTAAAAAAAACTTTTTTTAAATGGTGACCTGGAAAAAGAAATTTACATGGAACAACCTGAAGGTTTTGTAATTCATGGACAAGAAGACAAGGTCTGTAAGTTAGATAAATCTCTATATGGTCTTAAACAAGCTCATAAGAAATGACATGAAAAGTTTGATAACTTGATTAAATCGAATGAGTTTAAAGTGAATGAAAGTGACAAATGTATTTACTACAAATTTGAAAATGGAATTTGCACTATCATATGTCTCTATGTAGACAATATACTCATATTTGATTCAAACATTCATGCCGTAAAATTTTGAAATCATTGTTGTGTGACAACTTTGATATGAAAGACCTCGGAGAAGCGAATGTAATCCTTGGAATCAAGATTACTAGGTCAGAGAAGGGAATTTCTTTGGATCAATCTGACTATGTTGAAAAGATTCTAAAGAAATATGATTATGAAATATGATTACTTTGACTGTAAACCTGCTTGCACACCAAACGATCCAAGTGTGAAACCTTTCAAGAACACTGGTGGAAGTGTTAGATAAACTAAATATGCGAGCATCATTGGCAGCCTCAAGTATGCCACTGACTGTACTAGACCCGACATAGCCTACGTCGTGAGATTGTTGTGCAGGTTTACTAGTGGACCTAGTATGGAGTATTGGCATGCTATCGAAAGGGTCATGATATACCTTAAAAGGACCATGAGTCTTGGATTATATTATCAAAGATTTCCTATAGTCCTTGAAGGATACAATGTTGCTGATTGGAACGTCTTATGAGATGACTACAAAGCAATCGATGACTATATTTTAATATAGAGTGTGGTGTTGTATCTTGGAAATCGAAGAACTGACGATATTGGCTCAGTCTATTATAGAGTCTGAAATGATAGCACTAGCTACTACTAGTGAAGAAGCAAGCTGGTTGAGATGCTTGCTAGTTGAGACCCCTATATGGAAAAACCTATGACAAATGTGTTGATCCACTGCGATAGTATCGCGGCTATTGCGAAGATTGAGAATCATTATTACAACGATAAGAGACGACAAATTCGTCGTAAGTTATTTACTAAATGAGTTGTTATAGTGGATCATGTATGCACTGATGCCTATAGAGTCACTCATGATGGTAACCCGACCTAAAAGACTTGAGATCCCAAGAATTAGGTTCAATGGGTAATAACAAGTCGAAGTGATATGAGATGAACATGCAATTATAAATTAGAGAAGCATGATTCCTGAAGCGATGATAGAATGAGGTAATAGAAACTCTTAATGAGATCTATACTCTACATGGAGGGAGTACCTAGCTACAGGAGTACTCTTGATAGACTCACCTATGTGAATGTGGAAGTAGGGCCGCTTCCTATGGAATTTTGAGGCAGAATTCCTAGAGCGTTCACTATACTGGGATACACGTGCAAGACCATCAATGCACAGGTTCAAGTCAATAGACACCTTTGTTTATGCACAATCTTATAGAAGCATTTAATGCTATTTCAGAAACATTTTTTTTTTTAATTCAAGTGGGGGTATGTTGGAAAATAAGAATGTTATAGTGTGAATTTAAAAATGTGTTGAAGTCCCACATTGGAAAGAAATATTTTTTGTAAATTTAAGTGGAAAGAAACTTGTTTTAAAATTCAAGTCCCACATTGGAAAGATTTTTTTTTTGAAATCCCACATTAGAAAACTATCATATTTTGTGTAGTTTCAACTCTATACATACTAAAGTCCCATATTGTTTAGAAAACATATGTGAGTTTACTTCCATCACTATATAATGAGCTTCAAACTATTGTGAAAAACACACCAAAGTTGGATGCTTTCCCAACTTTCTCTTTTCTCCTTCTTATATTTTGCTCGCCTAATTTCGAGCCACTTCTCCTCTTTCTTTCTGTCCCTTTCGGTTTTTAGAGCGGTTATTATGCCGTAGTCCCTTTCGGTTTTTAGAACGGTTATTATGCCATAGTCCCTTTCGGTTTTTAGAGCTGTTATTATGTCGTAGTCCCTTTCGGTTTTTAGAGCGGTTATTATGCCGCAGTCCCTTTAGGTTTTTAGAGTGGTCATTATGCCGTAGTCCCTTTCGTTTTTTTTAGAGCGGTCGTTATGTCGTAGTTATGAGTGGTCGTAGTACCATATTGCGAATGACTTTAATTGTCATATTGAGAGTGACGTTAACCGTTATGAGTGGCCTTAAGCGCCATATTGAGGGTGTAACTCTAAAACGGTTTTTTACGATGCAATGAAACTCCGATACAGTGAATCTGGGCTGTTTTATCCTGGGGACTTCGTGGTTGATAGTCTGTCTTGCACAATTTGGGCAGTGTCGCGAAACGTCTTAAAGAGAGCGACCTAGTCCGCGGCTTAACCCAGTAATATCTTCGGTGGCATAAATTGTGATTTTTAAATAGTTTTTGAAACTCAAAATCCAACAACAGCTCTAACTAGAATTGTCTATAATCATTGCTGTAACGATTGGGAGGGGTCAGTCCCCTCTTCCGTCAACTATAGAGCTGGATTTAAAATAAAAAATAACAAAAACCTGCCAAGCTATGGTAAATAACAATTATCACTCGATCCATTACTAGTAACCCTAAGTCATTTGGACAATTCAAAGAGAAAGAAGAATGAAAATATAAAGAATAACATACTCTTCACATCACAGAAATGTGAAGTGAATTCCAACCGGACGATCATTTGAAGCATCTAAAAAATATCCTTTGTATACACATACATAGAGTGAGAGAGAGAGCAAAACTATAGAATCCAAATTAAAGCTATAGCAACGTAATTAAGAAATAAGAGCTGAAAAATGCTAATTTAAAAGCAGCAGTAACTCACATCTTGAGCCATTTGGCTCATTATATCTGAAAAATTTGATGCTACTTTATCAGCAGAAGCTTTATCTGCGAATATCACATAATCTAATGCTACTTTACACTTCGGAAATGGTAATTCACCCCAAACCTAAAAACACAACCAATAACAAAAAATAGTCCATTATCTCAAAAACAGAGAAATCATCATAACATTGAATACTCGCCCAAATTATAGAAATTTATAATAAAAATACACAATATGAAAGTTGCAACACAAACTATCTATATAGACACTTCACAAAGATATTCCCTCTCCAGCAACAAAAAGAAGCGCCGAGAGGATCCCGAAATTTCTTCCCTTTGTACAATCCAAATAAATAAATTATGAAAAGGGAAATGCACATACTATCGCAACAACAATGACAGAAGAAACGAAAACCGAATAAATACTACCATAAATTTACGGCCCAACTATATTTGTATAAAAAAAACACACAATATGCCAAGACTATATTTGTATAAAAAACATTTATAAATAATAACTGCAAGACAAGATTAGACAAAATAAACTTACGATTGTAGATCATATTTGGCTTAAGAGACATTTAATAAAAAATTTAATATAGAAATGTTTTTTTTAGTTGGATATATATTCTAATAGCTATTTAATTGAAACATAATGTTGCTTTTGAACCTCATTCTAATATGAAAGGATAGACATGATACTTCGTTGTACTAAAAACTATTCAATTGAAATAAGCATAGCATGAGATTTTTTACGATATAAAGTGATCAAACAATTTTGTAGTTGTTGCATGCAAAGGTAGAATAAAAAATGTCTAAAACTCTCAAGATTTTTTATGAACAAGAATGTCTGCTTTTGTTCAATTTCTTGCTCCATGTTCTATCGAGTCTCATGACCAACTTCTAAACAAAATAGGGTACAATAAAAATACTCTATTGTTTTTTAGGAAATCAAATGCACCATATGCAATTACATCAATGAAAAAAATGGTTGATTAGTTGTGAGTTTCTTAAATATTATAAAGAGCAGATAAACTGCAAGTAAAATAGGTTTATTTGGATTGATGTAAGCTTATTATGATTTGTACAATTGGTATTTATAGAATATAAATAAGATTTTAAAGTGTAGTACCTACAATCCATTATTTGACCAATTGTAATTAAGTTCTCATTTCAAATTAATCGACTAATTCAAGTACGTTTTCCTCGAACTTGTGAGTATCTATGAATATGCCTTTCCAATATTTACATTCTCTTATTTCTATATTGAAGCAGTTTTGAGCTTTCTTTCTCTCAGTAATGTTGGGCTCAAATGAAAATATCTTCGGTGCGCTGGTTGTAGTTCAAATTAACTTAGTCAATTTAAATATAGTATCTAACTACTCTATAAAGTCGATTCATTTGCAATAAAATGGATAACTGTGCTCATTAGCGGTCGTGAAAGATTTTAGTATATCAAATTCAAATAATTTATATTAGAATCAATTTTAACTCGGTTGTAGATTGTATTTAGGTTAAAAGACATTTAAAAAATATTTTATTATAGAAATGTTTTCTTAGTTGAATATATATGTTCTAATAGATATTTAATTGAAGCATAATGTTCGTTTTGAACCTCATTCTAATATGAAAGGATATATGAGAAATAAAAAATTAAAGATATACTCTAAGGTCAAGTGATCAATTACACGAGTTAAAGAGACAAACATGGTCCTTCGTTTTTCACAATATAAAGTGATCAAACAATTTTGTATTTGTTGCATGCAAAGGTAGAGTAAAAATGGCTAACACTCTTAAAGTTTTTTATACTATGATCCTTTTCGTGTTCCTATTTCTTGTTGTAGTTGATGTTGGTGGTAAGTTCCTTCTCATATTTTCATATTCTACAAAACTCTTAATCTTTTTTAATAATATTTTTTATTCTTATTTTATATATTACAGCTAAAAAATGTATCACAGACAAGGATTGTATTGATGCTTTCTACTGTCCCAGTCATCCTAATAAGGTCTGCGAAGATGGAAAATGTAGGTGCTTATATTAACAGTTAAGGTAAGAAAAACATTTATATGTTTTGTATATGCTCATCATCATTAATGTTGTTTCTCTAATATTTGATTTCTCTATTATATTTAATACTTCAACTTTCAATTTTTTAATAAATTTACAAGCGTATTAAATTTTATTTTAATATATATATATATATATATATATATATATATATGTATATGTGTGTGTGTGTGGACTCAATGTTTGATATACTAACTAAGAAATTGAAAATTGATTTTAGATTATGAGGAGAGTGATTTATTGAATTTACATTTTTTAATTGTTATGTTGAGAATGTCATCGTACAACTAGTGTTAGTGAGAGTGCACGCTGTGCATAAATATAATCTATAGGGGTGTTGTATTATGCATGTGGCATATAGCATAACCTTACCATCCATGTTATCCTAAGTTATTTTTGGCTCCAAAAGAATTTCAAATAATACATGTTTTAGCATTGAAAGTTCATCCATTTATATACTATTCATGAACGTGTGTTAATCTATGTATGACTTTATTCATTTTACATGATGATAGATAAGCTCACATCTTCCTTATGTCCGCTCTATAATATATTTGTATGTAGATTATATTCAACATGATCATGACAAGTAATCAATGGAGTTTTTCTTGTGGAACTGAAGTACTAGAGACATAAGAGTTTTTTTTTTACGATAGTTGATTTTGTGGTATGTGTAGATATATTTGGACTTCAATAATATCTTTTGAATGAGTTACTCTATTTAATAATTGTTTGTATTGTTTAAGATTTAGTGTTTTCACTTGTTTGATTTTTTAGTTTTTAAAATTATGAGTTATAAAATTATTGTTATTATTTATAAAATATATCATGCTTTTGAAATGTGAAAATTAGTGTGTGTTTACGTTTTATTTTTAATTACAATCTCCATTCTTAATTATAAATTTTCATTTTCTTTTCTACAAATATTAAGAATAATATCTCCATCCTTATTTATAAATTTTCATTTTCTTTTCTACGGATATTAAGAACAGTAGGTATCGAATATAAAGATGTTTATAAAAAATTTACCTAAATTTTGTAACATTTTTTCTTGATGACACATTGAGTTGTCTTTAGAAAAGTATGTGATTGATTTTCATTTGATTTGAATAAGTTACCAACAATTAAAATTAGTCATCTAAACTCTATTAACTATATCAAACTTAAATTTTTAAATCAAAATGAATGGAATGCATGTGATTGATTTTCATTTGATTTGAATAATTATTGGTTAAAACACGCAATTGATTTGTTAGGGTTGTTGCTAATTTAATTTTTATAAGTTGGTATGATGTATGAGTTTGATTATTATTTCTTGTACTCATTTTTAATAAATTTCTTACTTATAAAAAAAATAATTGATGATAATTCAAAGAATTCGATTAATACCATTTATAATATTAATATAAGAAGCACACTCCTATTAAAAACACTCAACGTAAAATATTAATTGCAAAGTTGTCGTGAATTGAATTTGGAAGGGGAAAAAATGGATAAAATACAAGAAAATGATTCATGTAGGAAAATAGTTAAATTCAAATGTACTCTTTTTCCAAAATTTTAAATTGAGCGATTTTATCCCATATCTTCTTTAGAGATTTTGACCTTCAATTTTATGCGGTTTTTATTCTTAGTCCTTGGTCTAATTTTGACTAAATTTAGCTAATGTTAATTTTGATTTACATGTTATTAATTGTTATTCACCTAAGTTGTAAATTAATTATTTGAATTAATAAAAACATAAAAATAATCTAATGAATTTACATCTATTATAAACAAATATTATAGAAACAATAGAAAAGAAACTTCTCCCTTTTTCTATCTAATATTATATTGCATTAATTCATTTCCAAGTCACTCGTTACAAAACCAGAAATAAATAAATAAATAAATAAATAAAAACATGAAAAAACAATACAACCAATCTTCAATCCTCCACCACCAAAACCAAACACATTTCATTTCCCTTTCACACCGTTTTGGCGTCTTGTAAGAACAGGTTGTATAATTGAGACGAATTGAAATTGAGAAGAAGAGAGAAGAAAACATAATGTTCTGAAAACAGAGATTGTTTGACTGAATCTAGAGAATGTTCTCTGTTTTATAAATTTATATCAGTTTAAGCACTAATTGTCAAAACAGAATT
>NC_021162.2:54624008-54626988 GCF_000331145.2 Cicer arietinum | reverse complement strand
ATGAATAACATGGCTGCTTCGGTTGCTGCACAGACTGCTGCCAAGACTCAACGCGATCTCGAATAGAGGGGAAGAGAGATCCGTGCTGCAGAGTCAAGAGGATTAAAAGATTTTTGTCGTTATAATCCTCCCAAGTTTGAGGGGACTGAGAATTCAGACAAAGCAAATCAATGGATCCAAGAAGTGGAGAAGATCTTCGAAATGATTAACTGTCAGGCGGGAGTGAGGGTCAACTATGCCACTTATATGCTACTAGGAGATGCTGAGTACTAGTGGAGGAGTACAAGGTTGTTGATGAGATCAGCTCACGAGGAGGTGAACTGGGAATCTTTCAAAGGGAAGTTTTTCGACAAATACTTCCCGATGAGTACCAGGACTAGACTGGGTGATGATTTCCTGAAACTACATCAGGGGAACATGACCGTGGGCGAATATGCTGCTAAGTTTGAATCACTATCAAGGCATTTCAGATTTTTCCGTGAAGAGGTTGACGAGCCATTCTTGTGTCATCGTTTCCAAGACGGACTAAAGTATGAGATTCAAGATTTTGTCTTACCCTTGGGAATTCAACGTTTCCAGGTTCTTGTGGAAAAATGTAGAGAAGTTGAGGATATGAAGAATAAGAGAGCTAGCCGAGGAGGGAATTTTAACTCAGGAGGACCTAGTCGGGCGAAGTATCAGAACAAGGGAAAACAGGTTGCTAAATCTTATAATCGACCACATGATAACAACGGGGGACGGGATAACCCAGGGAACCAAGACCTTGAGAGGCAAGTGGGACAAGGTATACGATGTTTCCGATGTGGAGAAGAAGGACATTATGCTTATGCTTGTACCTTTAACAGTACTACTTGCTACAATTGCCATAAACCAGGGCACTTTGCAAGGAATTGCGAGGCTCCGAAGGTGGAACCAATGGTGGATGTAGCTAGGATTACTCTTCCTACTGCTAGAGGACAGGTGTATTGCGTCGGCACTGAAGTTGGAAATTTATCTAGCGATCTGATTCAATATGACTGTGCGATTACAGGTAACCTCCTAACTACACTTTCTGATTCGGGGGCAACCCATTCCTTCATTGCTATGGATTATGTATATCGTTTGAAGTTGTCCGCGTCTACTTTACTGCTAAGACTTTGACAGTAAATTATGCATGTTTACTTTGTCAAATAACCATTCAGAATAAGGACTTCTCGATTAATTTGATTGTTTACCTCTACAATAACCCAAGATCATTCTTGATATGGATGGGAAGCCCTATCATTAGGTAATGATACATTGTACTCAATGTGTCGGCGTCATACTTAGTGTTTAAGTTTGCTACTAGGTAGATGTTCCGTACAAGGTGGAACATCAGCGACCTGCTGGGGTGTTGCAACCTTTAGAGATTACACGGAGTACCATCGAGTATTGTATCAGACCGTGACCCGAAGTTTACATCACATTTTGGGAGCGTTGCACGAAGCATTGGGAACGAAGCTATGATTGAGTCACCTACAACAATAGTTTCCACGCAAGTATTGGAGTGGCTCCAGATGAGACTTTATATGGGCGCAAGTGTCAAACGCCCATGTGTTGGTATAAGGACGGTGGAAATATGATCGTCGGACCAGAGATGGTGCAACAGACTACAGCTAAGGTAAGGAAAATCAAGGAGAAAATGAAGAATTCACAAGGTCGTCAGAAGAGTTACGCGGACAAGCGTCGCAGACTGTTAGAATTCGAATAGGGTGACCATGTATTTCCGAGAGTCACACCTACTACGGGAGTTGGTAGGGCGTCAAGATCGAAGAAGTTGACTCCGAAATTCATTGGACCATATCAGATTTCTGCACGAATTGGGCCGGTTGCTTATCGGATTGCATTACCTCCGATACTGTCCAATATCCATGACGTGTTTCATGTGTCGCAGTTGAGGAAATATCTCGCAGATCCATCTCACGTGATCGAACCAGACACAATCCAGCTAAAGGATAACCTGTCGTTCGAAGTACCACCCGTGAGAATTGATGACAGGAAGATTAAGCGGTTGAGGACCAAGGATGTTTCGTTAGTCAAGGTGATCTGGAACCCAATTACTGGAGATGCGACTTGGGAACTGGAGAGCAAGATGAGGGAACAACACCCAGAGTTATTTATCGATGCATAGTTTCGAGGACGAAACTAATTTTAGGGGGGGAGTAATGTAAGACCCGTAATTTTAAAGTACCCTTTTATGTATTTTTGGTATATTTTGGATTTTGGCTCGGAGGCTTTTAAGCCAAAGTTAATAATATTTTGGAGTTTTCTAATCAAAAAGATATTTCGATGCCAATTAGAATTTCTCGTCGATAAATAAATTGAATTTAACTGCGGAAAATACTTTACGGTTAATTTAAGGCGTTTCGGGTGAAACGGTAATTTAATAAATATCTAGATTTTGAGATATTTGTTAAGTTATATTTATTATATTTATATATGTTTGTTTGGAGGGAAAAAGAAAGGAAAACTAGAAGGAAGGAAAAGGAAAAGAAAATAGTATATAAAGGAAGGAAGGAAAAAGGAAGAAAGGAAAAACAAAGGAAAGAAAAAGAAAGGAAGGAAATTCCAATTTTCCATCTCCTTCCTCAGACAACCAACCGTGAAACCAAAATTCCATCCTTCTCCATTTCTCGTTTTCGTTGCTTCCTTTTCTTCAAAGCTAGTGACCCAAGGTTGGGTGAGGGTTAGACCAAGGTTTTCGTAACTCCACTCTTCCTCTTTGAGTCGAAAACGAAGAAAAACGGTTTTTGAGATCCAAACACAAACCCCTCCGTTTCTCCTAGATCCAAACCTCATTCCTCGAAGAGATAGAAGGGAAAGTTGCTCACCACCACGCTACGGTGCTAGTGAACTAAATTGGAAGCGGCGTTGCGAGCGGAGATTTTACCGGAATTTCTCGCGGTACCGGAAACGCACGATAAAGCTAACATTGAGGTAAGGGATCCTTCCAAACTTCTAG
>NC_021162.2:54619399-54622193 GCF_000331145.2 Cicer arietinum | reverse complement strand
GATGCAGCCTCTTAGGTGTGACTTTTGCGGAGAAGCACATAAGAATGGAAATTGTGCTGATGACCTTGCCGAACTAGTAGAATATGAAGATTTTTTTCTCAAAGTTACAGAAAACGACGAGTGTTATATTAAAAAGATCTATTGCGAACAAATTCTACCTCCTAAAATTCTATCCAAAGAATCAGATGACAAAGACTTTCACATTATGGACGTTTTGGTTGAATTCATGAAGAATAACATGGTTTCAATTGAAAGATTTGAAAGTCAATGTGAGAGGTTATTTGAACAAGTGGTTAAGTTTGAGAAGATAGAGGAGAAGTTGAAGATTGAAGATAATTTCATTGTTGTGGTAGAAGAAGATAAGCAAGAGGAAAAGACGAACGAAGAAAAGAAAAAAGAAGAGATTGATAAAGTTCTAGATTCAATCTATGCCTTGTTCATCAATGTACATTTGAGAAGGACATGGAAGCAACATCTTTTATTTCTCAAGTTCATGGAATTTCTACCAAACAAAAAGAAGAAGAAGGATGATGTGTTCTTCCTATCATATATGCCACCTTGATAGTAGTTGAGACGTCAAACTAATGACTTTAAAGAAGCGCTTATTGGGAGGCAACCCAATTTTATATCCTTTGCACCGTATTTATTTATTGCATTTCAGATTTATTTTACTCCATTAAGTTCCAATTTTAGTCTCTAATTGCTAGTTCTCTTAGTTTTGATGTTTGGTATGAGCAAGGAATCAAAAAGATGCGTTGAGAAGCGAATGTACAGCTCCAAACGACCGAATGTGCGTCCAAGCGCGCCTGAAGCGCTTTTTCCAGGTGTTGCCACTGTAATCGCGCGCCTGAAGCGCGCCTAAGCGCGTCTGGAGCGTTTTTTCCAGCATTTGTCACTGTCAACGCGCGCCTGAAACGCTTTTTCCAGGTATTGTCACTGTCGGTGCGCGCCTGAAGCGCACCCAAGCGCGCCTGAAGCGCTTTTCACGGCCAAGTTTTAAAACGCACGTCTTCTCACATTCCAAACCTCCTCCATTATCATCAAAGTGCTGAATTTTGGTGAGAAATCAACATGACATATATAGAGTATTTCAGCCATATCTGGAGTTGTAGATGTTCAATTGTAGTCAAACCAAGTGCAAATGAAATATAAGATCCATAGTTACAACTTTCATGAAGATACCGGAACCAAATTCAGACTCGAAATAGGAGAAAATGCAATATACGCCGGATAGCACATGCTGAGCGCTTGGAGAGCACCCAAGCGCGCCTGAAGCGCTTTTTCCAGGTGTTGCCACTGTAACCGCGGGCCCAAGCGCGCCTGGAGTGTTTTTTCCAGCATTTGTCACTGTCAACGCGCGCGTGAAGCGCGCCCAAGTGCGCCTGAAGCGCTTTTCACGGCCAAGTTTTAAAACCCCCGTCTTCTCACATTCCAAACCTCCTCCATTATCATCAAATGTCAGTCTCCTTTTCTTTATTATCACTCTCCAAACCCTCCTCCAATATCTCAAGTAAGTTTTCCTCTCCTATCCAACATTCTTTCATCCTCAAGTAAGTTTCCCCCAATTTCTAATATCAACTCTTTCTTGTTCATCGATGCATCTGAGTTCCTTAATTGTTCATACATGCATGTCGAATTTATGTTAGTATTAGGAATTGTTCATACATGCATGTTGATTTTCTAAGATTGAATAGGTGTTAATGTTGCATATATGTGAGTTGTTCATGTGTTTTATGACTGCACTCCAACTGTTTGTTTAAATGACACAACCACTTTTGCACCTTAATTCCCACAAAACATGACTGCACTCCAACTGTTTGTTAAAATGACACAACCACTTCTGCACCTTAAGGACCACGAAATTTGTACTGCACCCCAACTGTTCGCTAAAATTCCATTCAATGCATATGCATTATTATCATGTACAATTTTGTTGGACTAACCCATGGCCACTTAAGTTGTTATTTTTCTAAAGGGGACCATGCTTAAATTAATTGTCTCTAACTTGAAATATTTTGAACTATGGGTATGAATACTTGTTTTGTAGGACCTAATGGCAACCCAACAAAAAAGAAAAACAAACTAAGGTCGCAAGTACATCCTTCGCTCAACAGACACCAAGAGGCATGTTTTATGATGATCTATTTGCACCTCACCAGTATACTGGCGACCATAGCGGAACAGGAGCGGATGATCTAAACGAGAATCCTTGAACTACTAAACTGAGAGAAGTTTTCTTTCCTTTTTTTTTTCTTTCTGTTGTTTGTCCTGATTCTTTCTGTTTTCTCTTTTTCTTTGTTTAATGTCAGTGTATGTTGACTTTCTTTTATTCATGTTTTTTTTTTCCTTTCACTAAATGTGTACTATGATGCAACAGTTGTACTGACTTGCACTTAATCTTAAAATTTCTGTTTGTGATTTCGCAAGTTAAATTTTATTTCTTAGATTATGTTATTGCTCAAGTCGACAAGTCTTCCTAATGCATGCATTCTTGATTACTAAATGGTTGTAGAAGGCTAATATGCCATCAATTTTTCAAAAATACAATTTTAACTTTTCAGAAGCATGTTGGCTTTATTTTGATTGTTCATACTCTCTCTTATTATCCTAGTTGTGAGCTTTTGAGCCTAAACACTTAAATTATTTGTTGTGTAATTATCCAGAAATGTGTTATCCCTCTAGAACTTGCACTAATTCTGACTTGCATCACTTGTAATTTATGCATACATTGAGGCAATTTTATTGGTCATTTGAGCCTTTCTAACTATCCTATGAAAATTTTACCCTTTGCTAG
>NC_021162.2:54601219-54619115 GCF_000331145.2 Cicer arietinum | reverse complement strand
AAAAAAAATCAGTTTGTGTACTTTGGTAAATAATATCTTCTTGGTTCTTTTGTCAATGTTTGAGAATCCCCATAATGAAAAGGTGGAGAAAAAAAAATGGTAGAATAAGGTGGAAATGTATGCCTAACTCCAAGTGGTAAAGCCTACTATCCTAAAATGTCCTACCCTTACCTAAGCCCCATTACAACCCGAAAGTCCTCCAAAAATGTATGTGTTTACTGCATTGTGATTGCTAACTAGAATTTTTTCAAGCCTATGGTAGCGTGATGCATGTTCTAGGATTTGAGTGATAAATTCATAAACCTTTCTAAACACTTGAGAGAAATTTTGGTGAGATTGTGTGAAGAGAGAGTTGAATTTGATGAATGAATGCCAATGTGTACAAATCTTGTTGTCTGTATTTTTGAAAACAACCATAGAGCATGATGAATGTTTTGCAGTAGCAAGAACTTTGAAATTTGAGTTTGATGTAATTTGAGAAATTGAATTTAAGTGTGCATTTAACAGGACCAAATATGAAATTAATTGTTGCTTGGGGACAAGCAATAGATTAAGTTTGGGGTTGTGATGACTCTTCATCATATGCATATTTTCCCACTGTTTTAGTCTTATTTATCCTCAATCATCAGTTAAATTAAGGATTTATTTGATACATTTTGTTGATTTTTGTTCTTTGAGTTAATAAAATGTTTTTTGTTTTTATTTCGTTGATTAAGTAGGAATTTGTCGTAATTTTACATTGCGTTTTGTTTTAGTGCAATACTGAATTTTGGTGAGAAATCAACATGATATATGTAGAGTATTTCAGCCATATATGGAGTTGTAGATGTCCAATTGGAGTCAAACCAATTGCAAATGAAAGCTAAGATCCATAGCTACACTTTTCATGAAGACACCAGAACCAAATCCAGACTCGAAAGAGGAGAACAATGAAATATACGCCGGACAGTAGATGCTGGGCGCTTGGAGCGCGCCCAAGTGCACCTGAAGCGCTTTTTCCAGCAGTTGCTACTGCCCAAACGCGCCTGGGGCGCGCGACCCGCACCAGCAACCATAAAAACGCAGATTTTTACTGTTTTAAGGATCTTTTTCTCTCTTGGGAAGTTGGGAGACTTGTTCCCTAGCATAGAAACTCAAAGACGGCCGTTTCTAACGCGATTGAAGCAGTTTTATCAAGAATCATCCATGAATCATTCTTGTAATTCTTCTTTAATCCTTATCTTTTGTATCTCTGTCATGAGTAACTAAACCCTATTTGTTAGGGATGAGTGTAACCAGATGAAACCCTTATTTTTCTGATTTGATTTCTAGTTATATGAATGAGTTTATTGAATTGTTTTTCTCATCTCTGTGCTTAATGCTTTTTATTGCTTGATCAACATTAAAATGTTCTACGATTTGTATTTTGAAACGGAAGTGGACTTTACGAATGCTTGAGATGAGAAATTCATGAATTTGTTGTCTAGACATAGGTGCAGGTCATGATACCAATTAAATTAGTTGCAAAGCAATAATTTACAAGAGAATTTCTATACGGTAATGCTTAATTCTAATCTTAAATCTACTAAGGAATTAGGGGTTACTTTGGAATTAAAGGTTCTGTCACTAAGACATTAGGGCAAAAATAATAAAGAGAATTCGGTAATAATTCAATAAAGGAATTCAATAACTAGGATCAAATTAGACACCAAGGTTGGATTCGAAGTGAAACTCATCCTTGACATTTTTCTCAATTTATAAAAGATCAATTTTACTACTGTTGTCAATTTTAATTATCATTTCAATCAACTTGGGAACTTTTTGTTCAATTTTAGTAACTAAATATAATTCAATAGTAAAACGCAATCCTTGAGTTCGACACTCGGTACTACCGTTTTATTATTACTTGCAACGATTCAGTACACTTACTGAAACGCTATCAGCTACTAACTTGTGAAACAGCTACGTATTCGAATACAGAGATGCTGTATTCGAATACAACAATGTAATTTTGTTAAAAACTTCATTTTTCAACTTTGTTTATGCATGTCTAGCATATGGAAACCCTTTCAAGGTGCATGCTAAGTTGAAAGGTTATTTTGTGCATTTAAAAACTTAAATTTTATGTGTTAATTGTTAATATCGGTTGGTGACCTTTACAACTATTGTAGAAATCTGGGCTTTGCCCTCAGATGAGAACCAGGATCTTCCCACCGGTTAGTACCCTATGGATGGGAATGTAGTTGGACACACATGACTAGAGCTGTGTCAGGAGCATCTTGTGGGGCGCGTGAAGATCATCCATGATGTATATTTTTTTTGTAGAATGATCAAATTAGGTTGACATATAGGGACTATATGTCTTTCTTTTGTGGTTGTATTTATTTTAATTTGGAAGACTATACCTATACCATTATCAAACTGTATTTCTTTTTGGGTTGTATTTCTTTTTGTAGAATGATTAGACTGTACATATAGGGATGATGGGGTTTATGAAAATTAGTTTGGCATGTGTTATGTTTGAGGTTTGTGGAAATTTGTGGTAATATATGATTGAACTTGGTATGGATTTTGTGGCTTTTGAATTGATCGAATTTAATGTAAATTGTGGATTAAATTTGATGTGTGTGGTGGAAAATAAATGTTTGAGTATGCTCTGTGTGGAATTTGAAAATCGTTAGAGTTAAATGAGTATTAAAAATGGGGAATCTTTTAATATCTGCATTTACTTAATGATTGTCCTGAAAATCTTTAGAGTTAAATGCGTATTAAAAATGGGGAATCTTTTAATATCTGCATTTACTTAATGATTGTCGTGGGTAGAGTCAGAGTATGCACATGCATTTCATTGTACATGGCGACTAGATGGGCCATGGTGATAGTGGTGACCGGATGGGCCACGAGATGATGGCATGTGATTTGTTGGTTCGTCTTGTGGGGATTGTCGTCTCGTGCAAGATCCGCGATAGACTGCACATTTTTGGTAAATCGCGTTGACCCGTGATAGGTGGCCCCTCGGTAAATAGTAGTTTGACGTGTGATAGGCGGTACATTTACGATATACATTTTTAGTAAATCGTGCTGACCCGTGATAGGTAGCACCTCATTAATTTAGTACCTCAGCATGTGATAGACGGTACAATTATGATTTACGGTCCTTCAAGGAGGGTTTTGGTTCGGAATTCCGAGTCCATGTATTTTGGCATATACGCATTGCATTAGGGGGCTTGGCACGCGAGTCACGTTTGTTTCAAGATTATGATTGAGTGTTTGAACTCAAGTGGTTGTTGTGGTTGTGCCATAATTGCTAAGTGTGAATGTTTTGGATTTGTGTGTAAGTGTGATTGATTGCAAAAACTTTTCCAAACTCAAGTTGTCATTGTGATTGTGCTAAAATTGCTAAGTATGATTGTTTGGATTTGTGTGTAAGTGTTGAGTGATTTCGAAACCTTTTTAAAAGGTGAATTTTGCTGTTTTTTTGTTGTTTTCTGATGTGTATTCGAATTCAGAAGGTTGTATTCGAATACAAACATGCTATTTTTGCTAGTGACTTATGTGTTTTCGAATATAGAAGGTTGTATTCGAATACAAACAAGTTGTTTTTGCTACTGACTTATGAAACAACCTTGTATTCGAATACAGAGATGCTATATTCGAATACAACAGTGCAATTTTGTTAAAAACTTCATTTTCCAACTTTGTTTATGCATGTCTAGCATATGGAAACCCTTTCAAGGTGCATGCTAAGTTGAAAGGTTATTTTGTGCATTTAAAAACTTAAATTTTATGTGTTAATTGTTAATTTCGGTTGGTGACCTTTACAACTATTGTGGAAATCTGGGCCTTGCGCTCATATGAGAACCAGGATCTTCCCACCGGTTAATAACTGTGGATGGGAATGTAGTAGGACACACCTGACTAGAGTTGTGTCAGGAGGATCTTGCGGGGCGCGTGAAGATCACCCAATATGTATATTTTTTTTGTAGAATGATCAGATTAGGTTGACATATAGGGACTATATGTCTTTCTTTTGTGGTTGTATTTATTTTAATTTGAAAGACTATACCTATACCATTATCAGACTGTATTTCTTTTTGGGTTGTATTTCTTTTTGTAGAATGATCAGACTGTATATATAGGGATCTTGCGGTTTGTGAAAATTAGTTTGGCATGTGTTATGTTTGGGTTTTGTGGAAATTTGTGGTTATTGATGATTGAACTTGGTGTGGATTTTGTGGTTTTTGAATTGATCGAATTTAATGTAAATTGTGGATTAAATTTGATGTTTGTGGTGGAAAATAAATGTTTGAGTATGCTCTGTGTGGAATTTGAAAATCGTTAGAGTTAAATGAGTATTAAAAATGAGGAATATTTTAATATCTGCATTTACTTAATGATTATCGTGGATAGAGTCAAAGTATGCTCATGCATTTCATTGTACATGGCGACTGGATTGGCCATGGTGCTAGTTGTGACCAGATGTGCCACGAGATGATTCCATGTGATTTGTTGATTCATCTTAACCTTGCGGAGATTATCGCGTCGTGCTGATCTATGAGAGATTGTTCTCTAGAACATGTTGATCTATGTGCGATTGCACTATAGAAAATAGTGTAAGGCCTGTGATAGGCGACACTTCAGTAAATCGTGCGGGTCTATGATGGGTGGCACCTTGATAATTAGTATAAGGCCTGTGATAGGCGATACAATTATGATTTACGGCCCTTCGAGGAGGGTTTTGATTGGAATTTCGAGTCCATGCATTTTGGCATATATGCATTGCATTAGGGTGCTTGGCACGCGAGTCATGTTTGATTTAAGATTATGATTGAGTGTTTGAATTCAAGTTGTCATGGTGATTGTGCTATAATTGCCAAGTGTGAATGTTTGGATTTGTGTGTAAGTGTTGATTGATTTCGAAGCCCTTTTAAAAGCTGAATTTTACTGTTTTCTGATGTGTATTCGAACATAGAAGGTTGTATTCGAATACAGACATCCTGTTTTAGCTTCTGACTTATGTGTAGTCGAATACAGAAGGTTGTATTTGAATACAGACATGTTGTTTTTGCTACTGACTTATGAAACAGCCTTGTATTTGAATACAGAGATGCTGCATTCGAATACAACAGTGCAATTTTGTTTAAAACTCAATTTTTCAACTTTGATTATGCATGTTTAACATATGGAAACCCTTTTAAGGTGCATGCTAAGTTGAAAGTTTATTTTGTGCATTTAAAACATAAATGCTATGTGTTAATTGTTAATTTTGGTTGGTGACCTTTACAACTATTGTGGAAATATGGGCTTTGCCCTCAGATGAGAACCAGGATCTTCCCACCAGTTAGTACCCTGTGGATAGGAATGTAGTTGGACACACCTGACAACAACTGTGTCAGGAGGATCTTGCGGGGCGCGTGAAGATCATCCGGGATGTATAGTTTTTTGCAGAATGATCAGGTTAGGTTGACATATAGGGACTATATGTCTTTCTTTTTGGGTGGTGTTTATATAATTTGGAAGACTGTATCTATACCAATATTGTCAACTTGACATTTTATTTTGATGGGTTCCATGTACCACTTTTTGATGTGATGTGGGGAGTTAAAATTCTTGGGGCAGTGCTTTTGTACAGGTGTCTGCCGAGAATACCCCAAGGGTATGCGCTATGTCTGATAGGCCTCATAGCCCCGATGTATTTTGATGTTTGAATACTTTGGGTTTTGATTTCAAAAATTATTCCGCTGCTTGTAAATGTTGGTTGACTTTGTCATTATGTTACAACTTAAATATTTATCCAAAAATATTTCCTTTTCTTTTCTTCGTGTTTATAAATTTGTTTTGAAAAAGAAAAATACACTCGCGCTGTTAAAAATCGGGGTGTTACACATTGTCATTTTCTTCAATTAATTTCAAAATAAAATCCACACAATATTTTCGAAGTTCCTTAATTTGATCAGGATGAAATGATCTTGAGTCATCAAATATCTGAACAAAAAAATAAACACAATCAATATTGATTGAATCCTAATTTTTTATCATACAAACATTAAAAAATAAATCAATAACAACTTTTAATTTTTTATCATACAAATATAAAAAAAACACAATCAATAACAACATGTAATAAATTATTTGCATCCATGAATCAACTTTGTTACAAATCATCATTTCATATCCGTTTTGTATAACTATGCCAAATCTCAAAACAAATAAGATAATTTCTTATTTCTTCAAAATGTAATCGGTTCCAAACTATTTTAAAAAAAATAAATAAATAACTGTATATATTATGGTAAAATAAAAACTAAAATAATTTTATTTTCTTTTACTTTTTTATTTATTGTTCTACAATATCATATTCATTTTAACTAATAGTAATCTAATAATAATGTACTATATTAATTGGTGAGTTAGTAATATATATAGACATATGTGAGAAAGCAAGACTAGTAAAAGGTGAAAAAACAGAAAACATTTCCTCTGCCTTGTGAACTTCTTCCTTTCCTTCTTTCTCTGCCTCACGGATTCATCTCCCTCGTCCTTCCTTCTTTTTCTCTTTTGCTTTGTTTTGCTTTAAGAAAAGAAACCCAAGGCTTGGTGGGTGAGAAAGAAAAAAGCTCCTAGCTTTCTTCTTCTTCCTTGATTCGAAAACAAGGAAAACTGGGTTAGGGCTTTTCAAAATCGTCAAACACAAACCTCCACTTTTCTTCGACATTTCAGATTCGTTTTAAGAAGTGATAGAAGGGAAAATTGCTCACCTCCACGCTACGATGCTAGTGAGCCAACTTTGGAAGCGACGACGCGAGCAGAAATTTTACCAGAATTAATTGCGGTGCCGTAATCGGCTGTTAAAGCCCTAGTAAATTGTGTTTGTCCGTGAGAGACCTAACTAGTGTTTGTCCATGAGAGACTACACCCTTGTAAATTGTGTTTGTCCGTGAGAGACTGCACTGGTGTTTGTTTGTGAGAGACTACACCCTAGTAAATTGTGTTTGTCTGTGAGAGATTGCACTAGTGTTTGTCCGTGAGAGACTACACACTAATAAATTGTGTTTGTCCGTGATAGGCTACACTTTAATAAATCGTGCGGGCGTGTGATAGGTGGCACCTTTGTAATTAGTACTAGTCCTGGTAACTAGTTTTTATTTGAATTCGATATTCATGCATTTTGGCATATACGCATTGCATTAGGGTGCTTAGCACGCAAGTCATGTTTGATATAATGTGATGATTGTATATGTATGCTCAGTTGTTGTTGTGATTGTGCCCTAATTGGTAAGTGTGATTGTTTCGATTTGTGTGTAAGTGTTGATTGATTGCGAAACCATTTAAAAACTGAATTTTGCACTTTTTTGTTGCCGTATTCGAATACAAGTAGGTTGTAGTCAAATACAGTTGTTTTGGTTTTGCTACTGACTTAGCATTTGTATTCGGCTACAAGGATGTTGTAGTCGAATATAATTTTGTTGATTTTTCACTGTTTTTGCACTTGTATTCAAATACAAGGATGTTGTATTCGAATTCAGTTGTGCGGATTTTGCTACTGACTTCTGAAACAACACTATATTTGAATACAAGGATGTTGTATTCGAATACAACAGTGCATTTTTGTTAAAAACTTCATTTTTCAACTTTGATTATGCATTTTTGGCATATGAAAACCCTTTCAAAGAGTATGCTAACTTGAAAGGTTATTTTGTGCATTTAAAATTTAAATGTTATGTGAAATTTGTTAATTTCAGTTGGTGACCTTTACAATTATTGTGGAAATCTGGGATTTGCTCACAATTGAGAACCAATATCATCCTACCAGTTAGTACCCTAGAGATGGGAAGGTAGTTAGGCATAGTTGAACGATGTTGTGTCAGAAGGATCTTGCGGGGAGCGTGGAGATCACCCGAGCTTTAGAGTTTTTTTTTTGTAGCATGATCAGATTAGAGGGTTGTGTAGGGTTGAGTTGTCTTTCTTTTGTGGATGTATTTATTTCAATTTGGAAGACTGTACCTATACCTCATACTGTCAACTTGATTTTTATTTTGATGGATCATTGTACCACTTTTTCATGCGATGTGGGCAAGTTTAAATTCTTGGGGCAATACTTTTGTACAGGGTGTCTGCCGAGAATACCCTAGGGGTATGAACTATGTCTGATAGGTTTCAAAATCCCAGTGTATTTTGCTATTTAAATACTTTGGGTTTGTATTTCAAAAACTATTTTCGCTGCTTGTAATATTTGTTGACTTTTGTCGTTATGTTACGACTAAATATTTTATCCAAAAGTATTTCCGTCTTTCTTATTTCTGAAATTCAATTTTTGTGTTAAATAAAAAAAAAATTGGCTGTTACAATTGTGGTATTAGAGCTTTGGTTTGGATTTCTTTGGGGCCGTGGAGTTTTGGTTATATATTATAGGTCAACCTGTAGGTTGGGAGTCGTTATCTGATCATGTGTCGGGGTAATTTGTCCAAGTTTTCGGGTTTGATGTAGTTTCATTGTGTTGGTTTAGTTGGAAGTTAGTTTTGGAATTTTTCGAAGTGGTGCTGAGACTTGTTCTTGATGTTGGCTTTGAAGGAAACAATGCCACCAAGAAGGAATGCGAGGCAATGAAACTCCAAGAGTGAATGTCAATATGGATGACCAACTGGCGAAAGCTATGAATAACATGGCTGCTTTTGTTGCTGTACAGACTGCTGCCAAAACTCTGTGGGATCTAGAGAAGAGGGAAATAGAGATCTGTGAGTCAAGGGGAGTGGAAGATTTTCGTCATTTCAATCCTCTCAAGTTTAGGGGTGATGAGAATTCAGAGGAAGCGGATTAATGGATCCAAGAAAAGGAAAAGATCTTTGAGATGATCAACTGTCAAGCAGGAGTGAAGGTCTACTATGCCACTTAACTACTACTAGGGGATGCTGAGTATTGGTGGAGGAGTACAAGGTTGTCGATGGGACAAGCTCACGAGGAGGTGAATTATGAGTCGTTCAAAAGGAAGTTTTTGACAAATATTTCCCAATGAGTACCGGGACTAAGCTGGGCGATGACTTTCAAAAATTGCGCCAGGGAAGTATGACAGTGGGTGAGTATGCCGCTAAGTTTGAATCGTTGTCAAGGCATTTTAGGTTTTTCGGTGTAGAGGTTGATGAACAATTTATGTGCCATCGTTTCCAAGATGGATTGAGGTATGGGATTCAAGACTCTATCCTGCCATTGGGAATTCAACGTTTCCAAGTTCTTGTGGAAAAATGCAGGGAGGTTAAGGATATGAACAACAAAAGGACCAATCGAGGAGGAAATTTTAATTCATGAGGGCCTATTTGAGTGAACCAACAAGACAACAATGAAAAACAAGTTGCTAAGTCCTATGACCGACCACATAACAACAACAAGGAATAGAATTACTCGGGGAACCAAGACTTTGGGAGACAAGTGGGACACGTGATTCGATGTTTCCGATGTAAAGAAGAGGGACATTATGCTAATGCTTGTACCTTTAACAGTCCTACTTGCTACAATTGCCAGAAATCAAGGCATTTTGCATAGAATTGCAAGGCTCCGAAGGTGGAACCAATAGTGAATGTAACTAAGACTACTCTTCCTACTGCTAGAGGACGTGTTTATTGCGTGAGTGCTGAAGTTGGAAATCCATCTAGCTATCTGATTCAACATGACTGTGAGATTGCAGGTAACACTCTAACTGCACTTTTTGATTTGTTGGCAACCCATTCCTTCATTGCAATGGATTGCATGGACCGTTTGAAGTTATTTGTGTATGCTTTACCTTTTGGTTTGGTTGTTTCTACGCCTACTAAGACTTTGACTGAAAATATTGCATGTTTACATTATCAAGTAAATATCCATAATAGAGATTTCTTAATTAATTTGATTTGTTTACCTCTACAATCACTCGAGATCATTCTCGGTATGGATTGGATGTCATATCATTAGGTAATGATTGTTTGTACTCAATGTGTTGGTGTCATACTTAGTGTTTCGGTTTGGTACCAAATTGATGTTTCGTACCAAGTGGACATATATGAGGTTATGTGACATAGTTTTGGACGATTGTAATTCGTCGATAAGAGAAAAGTTATAGGAAAATAGGGGAAGCTCAGTGGACCTTGAGAAGTTTATCTGATCACTCGTGCATTAGGATAACCTAAAATGCAAGTCACGGGGAGCGCTATTGCAGTTCGATTAAGATAGTCCAAGCTACCATCATGGTTGTTGGATATTTATTGACTAATTGAGGGACTGATCATCCTTAATCTCTTGTTGATAGTAGACAAAATCATGTTGAATGGGACGAACGAGTCTTACCGGCTATGGTAGTGTGTAGAGTTATTAAATATCTACGAAAAAGGATAGACGACGCTTTCCTCACGGAAGCATGACGAAGCAAGTTCTATCATGTATATTGAGATGAGTGCAAACCGAGTGCGGTTATTACTCTTACTTTAAGTTTCGAGGACGAAACATCTTTTTGGAGGGTAATAATGTAAGACCCTTAATTTTAATTCCTAAATTATACAATTATAGGGTATTTTATGTTGAATTTCTGAGGCATTTAGCCAATTTTATTTTATTTTGTGGATTTAGTACCAAAAACATATTTTATTAGAGTTATTAATATGTTTAATGTATATATATATGCTCTGAGATTCAATTTAATATTATTCATCGATGAATAATTTAATTATATTACGAAAAATTTTATCTGTCAATTGAGTTGCGACGAGAGTAGATATTTTTATCAAAATAGTTCGAGATGTGAGTGAAGTGATGTGTGTAAGAGTATTTAGATATCTGTTGAATTGGTTTAATTATAATATATATATATATATATATATATTTATATATATATATATATATATATATAAATATATATATATATATATATATATATATATATATATATATATATTAATTGGCGAGTTAGTAATATATATAGACATATGTGAGAAAGCAAGATTAGTAAAAGGTGAAAAACAAAAAACATTTCCTCTGCCTTGCGAACTTCTTCCTTTCCTTCTTTCTCTGCCTCGCGGATTCATCTCCCTCGTTCAAGAAAAGAAACTCAAGGCTTGGTGGGTGAGAAAGAAAAGAGCTCCCTGCTTTCTTCTTTTCCTTGATTCGAAAACAAAGAAGAGTGGGTTAGGGCTTTTCAAACTCGTCAAACACAAGCCTCCACTTTTCTTTGACATTTGAGCTTCTTTTTGAGAAGTGATAGAAGGGAAAGTTGCTCACCTCCATGCTACAGTGCTAGTGAGCCAACTTTGGAAGCGACGACACGAGCGAAAATTTTACAGGAATTGATCGCGGTGCCGTAATCGGCTGTTAAAGCTACCGTTAAGGTAATGGCTCCTTCCAAATTTTTAGCTTGCATATAGGATGATATATGTGTATCTGTGGAGTTCGAATTTGGTGAAATTGATATGTGATTTTTTGGAAAAGGAATGTAATTCATTTACGTATGTTTTGAGAAAATTAAGATTGATGTGTTTGAGGTATGGTTTGTCAAAATTAATTTGGTGATTAATGTTTGAAAATTGGACATTAAATATGGGTGATTTAAGTTGAATTTGGGAAGAATTATATTAAATTTGATTATGTGTTCATTAATGATATTATGAATGTTTTATATGTTTGAGATATATTTGTGGAAAATGAATTTAATTCAATTTATGTGTGAATTGGTGGAAAATAAATGTAGTTCAGTTATGTTCGGATTGAATTTGGAGATGTGTTTTATGTGTGGATTTGTGAAAAATGAATTTAAGGTGATTTAAGTGTGGTTGACGAAATTGTTTTGATGTGTTTGAGGGGTGGTTTGTGGAAATTAATTTGGTGTAAAATTATGTTTGAAATTGTGGAAATTAATGGTTGAAATATGTGGAGTTGTAATATGGGTGATTTGCGGATTAAATTTGGTGGAAATTGAGAAAATTGAAAGTGATGGGTGAATTGTTGAATTAAATTTGAGGTGGTTAATTGGTGAATTTGTGGAGATTAATTTGGATATAATTATGTGCTCATAATATCATTGATGGATGAATTGTGGAATTAAATTTGAGGTGATTAATGAGTGAATTTGTGGAGATTAATTTAGATGTAATTATGTGCTCATAATATCATTGATGGATTAATTGTTGAATTAAATTTGAGGTGGTAACGAGTGAATTTGTGGAGATTAATTTGGATGTAATTATGTGCTCATAATTGATATTATGAATGATTGTGATGTGATTATATGTGATGTTGTGGTGATTAAGTTTTGATGTGATTATGTGTTCAAAACTGCTATATGTATGTTTAAGGTGCATTGAGATGCGATTAAGTGGTGACCGCAATGGGCCACGATGTTTAAGTGGTGACCGTGATGGGCCACGATGTTTAAGTGGTGAAATATATACTAGAGATTTTGATCAAGGTTTACTCATCCATAACACAAGAAATTTAGCTACTTATGAAAATAAACCTGAACTAAAGAATAAAGAGTAATTAAAAGTGTTCTCCACGAGAGATTCTTGATGAAGTAGCTTTGTTGATGTTCAACAGGTTAATATTTACTCTTTTTTTTTTTATGTTTATGAAAAATTTTATTTAAAAATATATTGATTTTATTAAAATAAATCAATCAAATAAAAATCTTCAATATATTCCACTTTATTAATTAGTGATTGTCTATGTGTCATTTAAGTGAAATATATTTATTTCATTTATGAAAAAATATCAAACTCCATGACTGAAAATTTTCCTGGCTTTGAAACAATCGAACAATTGCGCCACTTTCAATTTGTTTAAAAACAAAAAAATTCAAAGTTTGATGAAATATACGATTTAAGTACTTGGGTTGTTTGCCACTGGTTTTATTTCTCATAGTCATTTTTCATAGTGAAAAATATTAAACGTGACTATTTTATAAATCGGATTATTTCTATCATGAAAAAGATTATTGACGCGAGTTGTTTGTAATTCTTCTTTTATAAACGAATGCAATGTCAGTTAAGGTGGTTGAAACTAATTTTTAGATGAGAGTTGAATGATGTGATTATGATTAATCATAAAAGATAGTTGGGAGAGTTTAGAATTAAATTTATGTCAATAATTATCGTGTTAGGAATTTTTAGAGATTTATTTATAATTGAGAGATCATCTCGTTGTTTTTCTCATATTCTTCTTTCTCTCTAAACACACAACACCTTAACTTTTCGTCTCAATTTTTAAGCTTCCAAAAAACTTCAAACCCAAAAAGCTTGAACTACAAAAGTGCTCTGCTACTCTTGGGGCATCTATTAGATTAAGGAACTCATCTTTTCTTTTCCCTATCTAAAAACTGTAAACCCTTTGCATAAGATGGAGGAATGATTTTTCTTGATTTTGGTTATTATTGAGGTGTATATATATGTGAAATTAGTATTGTGTACTATAATCGAGAAAAGAAAATAAACACCCAAAAATTTTGAGGTAGCCGAACCCTATGCACTAAAAATGAGAAAATTAATTTTTAGATATATTTGAGTTATGTGATAAGTTTATTTCCGTAAATGAGTTTGAACTCACGTTAGAAACTTTATTAAAATGGCGTGAGTTGTTAAAGTCATGTAAATTTCAATTTTTACTTATTTGGTGTGATCAAATTTTTACTTATTTACTAAAATGTGATCAAGTTAAAAATTTGAAGTTGGTTATGGTTTGTTGTTAAAAACAGATTACTGTGTTGTTGTAGTGAAAATAGATATGGTATATTTTTTTTGGAACGTTGTGTGGATTTTATTTTTTAGAGTCAAGGACAAGCTTCAAATTATGAGTGTGGCTATTATGTCATGTTACATATGTTGAACATTGTAACAGCTGATATTGTTGATTCATGGATGCAAGTAAGTAAATTTCTTAAAAGTTGTTATTGATTGTGTTTTTTTTAAATATTTGTATGATAAAAATTAGAATTCAATCGATATTGATTGGGGTTTTTTTTCTCCAGATATTTGACGACTCGAGATCATTTCATCCGGATCAAATTAAAGAAGTTCAAAAACGTTGTGTGGATTTTATTTTGGAATTAATTGAAGAAAATGACGGTGCTTGAATATATATCTATTGACTTAATTGAAGATGATTTGTTAACTGAATTTATGAGGTGTAAGCCGGTTAAGTTGAACCGACTTAAAAGGACGAAGCTCTGTTAAGTCGGTTCATAAAACAACTTATAAAATAACATATTTATTAAGTCGTTTGCTGTTAACTCGGACACGAAACTGACTTAAAATGTACATTTTAATCGACTTAAAAATGTAAAATTCTACTAGTGTTATTTAAACAAAAAAATCATGCCTAAATTTTGGTAGAAAAAAATATAGAGAAAATTATACGTTTAAGACTTTATTTGAAAAGTTTGTGACTCTATGGGTTAAAGTGGTTTAACACTTGATCGCATTATTTTTTATTTACTTTTTTAAAATAATCCTTACTTTTTCAAAATGTTGCCAAAAAGAAAAGAATTAGAGTTTTCAATTTTTATAAATTTTTGAGAGAATCAAGATGATAGAAAATGTCTTAGTTGATTTTCATTAATAGTATAAGTTGAATTGTGTGTGGTTATTGTCAATTTTCATCGTTTTCGGTTGGTTATTGTTATCGTTTTCGATTGGTTATTGTTAAATTGTTTTGGTGTGGAAAACATCTTTTAAGGGGATTGTAACTCCCTAACCTCTAAATAAGGATTTAAAGAAAAATATAGCTAAGTTTTTAAGGTAAGTTTGTTTTTGTGAAATTTAAAAAATTAAAACTTAATTAAAATGAAAAAACTTTGATTTGAAAAAACTCAATGTCTAAATTCAATGTACTGCAAAGATACATATACATAAGCAATTTAGCATCAAGTAAAATAACTAAACTTTAAATCTAATATTCTAACTATGATTTGATTTTGCGACTTCAATCTACATTATAATGCTAAGGAGCAATTTAGATATACTATTTAGTTCTTAAATACTAAATACTTGGAAACATCACCCCATCGACATAGTGAATTATAAAATTCAATAACATAGAACAAGAAAAACAATTTTAAGATGTTCTCAACCATACTTAGCGTGCTATGTATAGAATAGTCCTATCATCAAAAAATTCTAAACTCAAATGTAACATAATAAAATTAAACTTGTAATTCAGATACTAAGATGAATCATATATGTAACCAAATATAAATTTATATAACAACAATCAAAATCTTTTGAAAACTCATATACTAGATTGCTCAAACTAAGTAACCTGATTGATACTAGTCCATAGTAAGGTAGGTAAGACGTCATGGCCACAAAAGTGTCTTATTTGCTCTTCCATTACTTATTCTCATTTTTTTTGAAAGAATTCGGTCCACTCATCATAAAATATTTAATTCTCCTTTATTGAAGAAATCTATCCCAATATGTATATGATTAATCAAAATACCTTTACTTATTAACTAAATCTTATGACTTGGTGTATATATATATATATATATAAACTTATATTTATACACGTATGCCATATGTGTGGATTACAAAAATAAGATCACTTGTGAAAGAATTTGGAGTAAATGATAACGGTTATTAGTTCCTAATTCAGGTACAAGACATTAGTTGAAACCAAACCAAAACAATCAATATAACATTTAAAATATAGTTCGAAACTGAGTTAAATTTACTCATGGAATAAGAGACAGAAAAGAAATAATTCCCTGATTGGCAAATTCTTTTAACGAATTTAAATTCCCTTAACAAATTTGACATGATACAAATTTTTTTTTTCTTCTCGAATTTTAGCATAATAATTTTCCATTCCAACTCTAAAATCCCTCTTTAATCATCAATTAAATTAATCAAAATTTATAAGAAACTCACATCAACATATATCTAAAGCACAACACTCAAATTCAAAATATTCAAGACCCAATTACAAATCACCACAACATGCATTTCATCAAACCAACTTTGCCATAGTACTTTTAACAAACAGATAACATGTCATCAAACCAACTTTGACATAGACTTTCAACAAAAACATAACATGTCAGATCTAAAATTGAAATTTAAGAATGGAAATAGAAATTTATATGCTTAATCATTCTCAAAATGAAGATAAAACCCTAATACACCCTAAAGATATTTTAGTTGGGGTTCTATGTTATGTTAGAATCTTTTTGAAGGAGATGAGAAATTCCTCAATGTAATCTTTATCTCTACCCCATTGTAGTAAACCCTAACATTCTCTGCTTCAATGTTCTCTTCATTTTACCTCTTTTTTTCCTTCAAACTCTTCTTCTTTTATCTTTTTCTCAAAACTCGCAAAAACAAGAAGGAATGATAATGATTATGTTGTTTTGTTTTTTTCTCATTATGCTTAGGTGAAAGATGAGGTTAAATATAATGTTAGTGAGTAAAGAGGAGAAATGGAGTATGATGTGGTCTATTTCAAGATGGGAAAAGAGTAGGATGCATGTCTTTCCATTGGGCTTAAGGATGTAAAAATGAGGTGTGGGAGTGGATTGGTGGTCGAGAGATATAAGAAGGAGAGAGGGAATGAGCATAAGTGTATAGTAGTAATGAGAAGTGAAAACATTTAAGAAGGTGTTTTAATTATCCTATACTAACATAAGTTATGTCAAAACTATCCTTAAGACTAAGCGGTTGCTAGCTAAATGTGCTTAATGTCTCTACAAATACCTAGTTCTACTTCTAAATATCTTAATTGTACAGTGTCGAAATCAAACTAAATCAACCGTAGTAGTTAAGATTTGCATTATAATTTAAAAAAAAAATATTATATGGGAATAGTATTACTACTAAATTTTGAAATAAAAATACAAATGAGAGTAATAGTAAAAGGTTGAAAGTGGCAATACTTCATCACAGAAATGTGGGTTGTCACTGGGATCAGAAGTGTGGGACGAATTAGGAGGGATTAGAAATGTGGGACCAATTAGGAGGTACTTAAGGTCTTAGGGACTTATTTATGATTGAGTCACAAGATTGGAATATGATTTTAGTTTGAGAAAGATTTTAGCTATGCTTTATTGAGATAACGATACTTGTTAATGAAGTTAACATAAGTAAGGACTCTTCCAATTTTCTAGTATCACATGTAGGTTGTACATGTTATTGACGTTGTTGAATTATTTTTACACGACTTAATGTATGAACTTCTTGTTGTTGATGTTTGGATTGAAATTGTGTGATTGACGTGTTGATGGGCGTTCGTAACTACTATAAACATGTGTTTGCGCTTTGTGTTATGAATATTTTTGTGATAAATGCCAAGAGTTTGCTATGTGTAATATGTGATGGGAATTATTAATCATTGAATGAGATTTAAAAAGTGTAGAATGAAATAAACAAAAGAACTCGAGTTTGAATTGTGTTTTTAAAACCTTTTGGCGACTATACTGAAAGTAAAGAAGATAATACACGTGTATGAAAACAAAGCAAAGAGAGACACAATAATTTATCTTGTTTCACCATCAACACTGTTGCTACGACCAGTTCCTTCAACTTGAATGATTAACCCACTAAATTTTCATTGAATCAGACTTACACTTGAACACCTACTAGTTACACTATATGTGTTCAATCTTTTCATCCTTCTAGCTTAGTATAATCAATATTTTGAGGAACAAAACCATTATTGGCTAGGTTTTAATAAATAGGTATTGGGGGTTTATCTCTATAAGCTCTTGCAGAGAGTGTTTACAATTTATGTTCCACAGAAATTCTTTTAGCACTAAAAGGATGATAACACACAACAAGAAAACAAGCTTTTTGTGAGGGCTTTTACCCTCACAAATGGCTATAATCAGCCACAAATGTGACTTTTGTGAGGGCTTTTGGCAGCCACAAAGAAGCTGGTCACAAAATTTTGTGAGGGCTTTTGCAGCCACAAAGTG
>NC_021162.2:54566944-54594472 GCF_000331145.2 Cicer arietinum | reverse complement strand
TTGCTTTATTTTTCAAAAGCATTATATATAAATTTTGACATATTTATATGTCAATTAGGGGAGCATGCATCTGCACACAATATAATATATTATTACCAATACAATAAATATATATAAACCGAAATAAAATTATATATATATATATCAATATAATATAATATATTATTATCAATACTATCAATACAATATAATATATTATTATCAATACTATCAATACAATATAATATATTATTATCAATACTATCAATACAATATAATATATTATTATCAATACTATCAATACAATATAATATATTATTATCAATACTATCAATACAATATAATATATTATTATCAATACTATCAATACAATATAATATATTATTATCAATACTATCAATACAATATAATATATTATTATCAATACAATACAATAATATATAATATATTATTATCAATATAATATATATATCAATACAATAAATATATATAAACCTATATAAAATTTTAAATGATGTTTTTTTAAAAATCAAGACTAATAATCAAGACTTATTTATAACAAAAAATAATAATATCATCAATTTTAATAATGTTTTTTTAAATAATAATTATATTAAAACTAATATATTTTAACCGTGGTTTGAAACTTTAATTTATCATATATTAATATGTAAACAACATCATTCCTATTTTTTTAAAAATAAATTTATAAAACTAATCTAAATATAAATATTACTAATCTATATTTTAAAAATAATATATATATTTACTAATCTAAATTTAAAATATATAAAATACTAACTTGATGCCGAGTAGCGTCTGACTTCAAGCTTTCACTCACGTACGATATGCTTGCAAGTCTTCGAAATAATTAACAAGCACTGTAAAAATAAAAATCAATAACATTAATTAGTTATATCAAATTAAAAAATAAAATTATAAAACTACATATATAATATAATTTATACTTACCAAATTAAAATGAAGCTTGTAATTTTGTGTAGAGAGAAGGAGGAGAGAATGGTTAGAATGAGGTTGTAGAGAGAAGTTGGATGTGAAAAAATGAAGGAGGAGGGGAGAAAAATATATATAGATTCAGGTTGAGCATTTGTGGCGGCTAAAGCAGCCACAATGCCAACGGATATATTGATATTTGTGGCGGCCTGGGCGGCCAGAAACGCCAACGGCTATAATGCCATTTGTGGCGGCTTTTGCCGCCAGTAATTCTAACGGTAAAATGCGTTGTGACGGCCTTTTCCGCCAGTAATTGGGCCTCCATTTGTGGCGGCCTTTGCCGCCAATAATGCCAACGGTACAATCCTTTGTGACGGCCTAAGCGGCCACAAAATCCAGCTTGATTTTGTGGTTGCCTAAGCCCTCACAAAATCACAATGTTGTGATTTTGTGAGGGCTTAGGCAGCCACAAATTCCAGTTAAATATTTAAAAATTTGTGAGGGCTTTTTCAGCCACAAATAAAGACCAATTTCAATTTTGACATTTGTGAGGGCTTTTTCGGTCACTAATTTGTGAGGGTTTTATTCGGCCACAAAATATTTATAAAGTTGGCCACAAAATGGTGTTTTTCTTGTAGTGACAAGAATATAAATATGATTGTAACTTGTTGCTTGTATGTTGTGTATTGTTTGTTATTGTTGTATCTTTCTTTATTGAGGGATGCACGTCCTATATAGAGTACCAAGAGGGTTTCCGGCTATTGTACTGATAACATAATATTTAAAATTAGTAACTATAATAAAATTGATCCTTTTTAATAAGAAAAATATCAGGGATGAGTTTCACTTCAAATCCAATCTTGGTGTCTAATTTGATCCTAGTTATCGAATTCTCTTTATTATTCTTGCGCTATTGTCTTAGTGAAAGAACCTTTAATTCCAAAGTAACCCCTAATTCCTTAGTGGATTTACCATACATGAATTCTCTTTTTAAACGATTGCCTATGCAACTAATTTAATTGGTTTCATGACCTGGATCTATCCCTAGACTACAAATTATTGAATTTCTCATCTCAAGCATTCGTAAAGTCCACTTCAATAAACTCTGCATCATTAGTATAAAACCAGAAATTTGAATTTCGTTCCCTCAAAGATTAAGAAAGGAAGGAACTGAAAAACAATTGTGTAAGTTTCTTGATATTTTTTAAAAATTACAAATTAATATTCCTTTTGCAGAAGTACTAGAGCAGATGTCGGCTTACGCCAAGTTCTTCAACTAAGCATTTTCTTTGAAAGAGTTTTCATATGCCAAACATGCATAATCAAAGTTGAAAAATAAAGTTTTTAGTAAAACTGCACTGTCGTATTCGAATACAGCATCCTTGTATTCGAATACAGTGCTGTTTCAGAAATCAGTAGGAAAATCAGCTCAATTGTATTCGAATACCACATTCTTATAGTCGAATACAGTGTTGTTTCAGAAGTTAGTAGCAAAATCAGGATATTTTTATTCGAATACAACCTTCTTGTATTCGAATACACATCATAAAACAGCAAAAAACAACATAAATCAGCTTTTAAAAAGGTTTCGAAATCAATCAACACTAACACACAAATCCAAACAATCTCACTTACCAATTAGGGCACAATCACAACCACAATTCACAATTGAACATACATATACAATCATCACAGTATATCAAACATGGCTCGCATGCCAAACACCCTAATGCAATGCTTATATGCCATAACGCATGAATTCCGAATTCAAATCAAACTCTCCCCGAGAGTCGAAAATCGTAATTGTACAGTCTCTCACAGACCAACACTAATTGCCAAGGTACCACCAATCACAGGCCCGCATGATTTATTATAGTGTAGCCTATCATAGGTCTTACGCCTCAATTCAAAACAAAACCCTCCGCGAGAGGCGTAAATCCTAAACGTACAGTCCCTCACGAACAAACACGTGTGTAGTCTCTCACAGACAAACACGATTTTATAGGGTGTAGTCTCTCAAGGACAAACACCAGTGTAGTCTCTCATGAACAAACACGATTCACTAGGGTGTAGTCCGTCACGGACAAACACCAGTGCAGTCTCTCACGGACAAACACAATTTACTAGTGTGTAGTCTCTCACGAACAAACACCAGTGCAGTCTCTCAAAGACAAACCCAATTTACTATGGTGTAGTCTCTTATGGACAAACACCAATGCAGTATCTCACGGACAAACACAATTTACTACGGTGTAGTCTCTCACGGACAAACACCAGTGCAGTCTCTCACGAACAAACACAATTTACTAGGGTGTAGTCTATCACAGACAAACACCATAGTTAAATCCTCTTAAGGATAAGATGAACCACTCCACTCATGGAACCATCCCGTGGCCCATCGCGGTCACCACTTAACCTCGTGGCCCATCGCGGTCACCACTTAATCGCATCTCAATGCACCTTAATCATACATATAGAAGTTTTGAACACATAATCACATCAAAACTTAATCACCACAACATCACATATGATCACACCACAATCATTCATAATAACAATTATGAGCACATAATCACATCCAAATTAATCTCCACAAATTCACTCATTAACCACGTCAAATTTAATTCAACAGTTCATTTATCAATTTCAATTTTCTCAATTCCCATCAAATTTAATCCGCAAAGCACCCATATTAGAATTCCACATAATTCACCCATATTAGAATTCCACATAATTCACCCATTAATTTTCACAATTTCAAACATAATTTTACAGCAAATTAATTTCCACAAACCACCCCTCAAACATAATAAAACAATTTCCTCATCCACACTTAAATCACCTTAAACTCATTTTACATCTCCAAATTCAATCCTCACATAATTGAACTAAATCCATTTTCCACAAATATACCTCAATCACATAAAATATTCAAAATATCATTTATGAACAAATAATCAAATTTAATTTAATTCTCCCCAAATGCAACTTAAATCACCCATATTTAATCTCCAAAATTTTCAAACATTAATCACCAAATTAATTTTCACAAACCACACATCAAACACATCAATTTTAATTTCCTTAAAACACACGTAAATGAATTAAATTCCTTTTCCACAAAATCACACATCAATTTCACCAAATTCCCACTCCAAAAATACACATATATCATCCTATATGCAAACTAAAAATTTCGAATGAGCCATTAACTTAACGATACCTTTAACAGTCGATTACGGCACCACGATCAATTCCAGTAAAATTGTTGCTCGTGTCATCGCTCTCAAAGTTGGCTTAGTAGCACCGTAGCATAGAGGTGAGCAACTTTCCCTTCTATCACTTCTCGAGACGAAGCTCAAATGCCGAAGAAAAGTGGAGGTTTATGTTTGACGGTTTTGAAAACCCTAACCCAGTTTTCCTTGTTTTCGAACAGAGAAGAAGAAAGAAGCTTTGAAATCTGTTCTTTCTCACCCACCAAGCCTTGGGTTTCTTTTCTTAAAGCCAAAGAAAGAAAAATGAAGAGGAAGGAATAAGGAAGAATGAGAATGGGTTCGCGAGGTAGGGAGGAAGGAAAAGGAAAATGTTCGCAAAGCAGAGGAAATGTTTCTAGTTCTCCCTTTCTCTCGCCTTTCTTCCTTTTCTCATATATATATATATATATTAAAACTAAACCCACAAATGTCTAAAAACTCTTACACACATCACTTCACTCACATCTCAATCTATTTTGATAAAAATATCTACTCTCGTCGCAACTCAATTGATAGATAAAATTTTCAACAACTAGAGTTATTTTTAACAAAATTGTCCGGTATTAAATTCTTCGTAACGTAAATATATTATTCTCCGACAAATAATTTGAATCCAATTTCTAAAAATATATTTTTGGCATTTAACTCACTAAATACAAAAAACTGGGCTAAAAGCCTAAGAAATTCAACACAAAATACGCTAAAATTGCATAAATTAAAATTTAAAATCTAAGGGCCTTACATTGCTCATGTAATCTAATATTTATAAAACTAGCACATCATAGAAATCACCTATATAACGAAAATTAGTCAGAAAATTTATCATCATATATTTGAAAATAATTTTTAACATTAAATTAATTATTTAAAATCGTACTTAACTAATAAAATAGTTTATTATAAAATTTAGGGTGTTACATTAGTCTTATGCCCCTTTCCATATACAAAAGGTTAGGCATTGGAAGAGTCAAAAACACACAACTGATGTTACAGTTTACGGATTGTTCAATGAAACATCCATATGGGGTGGTGGAAGATGTGTTGGTCAAAGTAGATAAGTTCGTTTTTCCTGTGGATTTTGTGGTACTAGACATGGAGGAAGACAATGATATCCCCTTGATCATGGGGAGCCAATTCCTAGTAACAGTGAGTGCTATGATTGAGGTGGCGGATGGCACCTTTACCTTTATGGTAAATGAGGAAATAGTTACATTCAATATTCTAAAAGCCATAGAGCATTCAAACGAAAGAGAAGGGTGCAATCGATTTAAGATTTTCAATTCGATAGTCGATGAAGAAGTCGAACATCAAAGACCCATTCTGTCTTTAGAATAGTGTAATGTCTAACCCAATATGTTTTTAAAGATAGGGATTAAAGAAGAATTACAAGAAAGATTCATGAATGATTCTTGTTAGACACGATCGTCTTTGAGTTTCTCTACTAGGGCACAAGTCTCCCAACTTCCCAATAGTAAAAAAGATCCCTAAAAAGGGAGAAAAATGAGTTTTGTTGTATGTTGCACGCTGCAGGCGCGGACTGGCAGTGGCTTCAATGCGAAATGCACTTTAGACGCGCTTTCAGCACACAACATCTTATGTCTGGAGTTGAATGCATGTTCCCCCTATTTTGAGTCTGAATTTTGTTTTGTCTTCTTCATCAAAGTTGTAGCCATGGACCATATTTAGCATTTGCATTTGGTTTAACTACAATGGGACATCTAAAACACCAGATATGGCTAAAATACTCCATATATGTCATGTTGATTTCTCACAAAAATTCAGCATTGCATTAAAACAAAGTAACAAAGCAAAACTCCAAAAAGTCTCTAAGTAATCAAGGAAATAAGAACATAAGTATTTCATGAAAGAAAATAAATAAAATTAATAAAATTAATAAAATATATCAAATTACTTCTTAAATTAACTAATGAGTAAAAGATAGATAAGACTTACAACAATGAAAAATATCCATATGATGAAGAGTCATCAGGAAACCAGAGGGAACGATGGTAAGAGAGTGTCTTGAGATCTTTAGACTAATAGTTGATTCAGGATGTGTATAAGAGAATGCGTAAATTGCTATGTCTTTATAGTGTTTTACTTTTTCAAAGTGTTGAATTTTTCAGAGGTGTATATGTGAAATTAGCATTGTGTATTCCTTTATAATCAAGAAAAGAAAATAAAGCCCCAAATATTTTGATGTGACAAGTGGGAACCCTATGCAATAAAAGTGGGAAAATTAATTTTTGGATGTGTTTAAATTATGTGATAAGTTTATTTTAAATAAATGAGTTTGAACTAACATTATAAACTTTACTACAATTGGGTGTGTTGATAAAGTTATGTAAATTTCAATTTTTACTTATTTGGTGTATTTATAAAAAAAAAAATTATTTGTTAAAAGTAAATGTGTTTGAAAGTTGGATTCTTTATTTGGAAAATAAAACAGTCCTTATGTTGACGTAAGTAATTGAAAAGTTCAAAGTGAAATACAATATTTAATTTATGTTAGTAAGTTACTTTGAAAATTTTATCATCAAAATCTTATGTTTTCAGTAACTAATAGCTTCTCGAGTCTCGAAAAGAAATCAAGAACATTGACTCATGTTAAAGATGGTGCTTTTAATGGAGGAGCGTAAGGAAACAAGTAGAGGAACCATATGGTAAATGGTAAAAGTCTTTTATGTGACGATTACCTTTTTATCATATAGGTAGTATTTGACATGCTTCGTAATGTTGGGGAAGTACAATTGAATGACTATAATCATGGAAGTATGTTGTCGAGGCCTAAGGCGAGATTGTTAGACCGTGGAGGTATTTTGGTAAGGTATTCCTAAGTGACTTGGGGTAGCCCTCCAAAAGCCGGGAGTTATCATTCAACACTTTTTTTACCTAAATCGTCGTATATATGTGTCTCGTATTAAGTTAAGAGGATCTATGAGGTCATAGACAATTTGGATTGTTCGCCTACTTATATGGTTGCATAGTATCAACCCTCCTAAACATATACTTCAGAGTTAGAATAATACCAAATGTTGAAGAAGTATAGAGTCTAAGTTCATACATAACATTGCATTGTCTTTTGATTGCTCCGATATGATTAATTTGTATCAAAATGATAATAATTTTGCTAAGATTTATTGATGTAATAATGAGATATTGATTTTCCTTGAGTTATTTTGATGTTATAATGTAATATTATTTCCATGAATATTTTGATATACCATGATATGTTAAGATACAGTTCTATTATGATTATTTGTATGTTCTTCTTACTCGTATTATACTATGTACAAGATTTTTATATAATATGAGTGATTACGAAAATGAATTATTTTAAGTTGTCAATTGATAATTAAGGCTTTATAGGTGGTAATAGACGGAAAAGTCTTCTGTTGTGTTTTTATCGTGTCTTGAACTGAAATTACATTTTGATAAAATATTGGGTATTAGTATTATATTATAATTTAGAGATTTTGAAGACTAAAATTAATAATCTTTGAGTTTTGTGAATGATTTAATGTTCAAGGATATTTAAATGATAAATATTGATAGATCTTAATTTTATTTTTCTTTGAAGTGTTCAGTTGAAAGCTAGAAATTAGATGAAATTTTGTGTATGATCCATTTCTTAGATATTCACTGCTAAATGTGAATTTTGAGCTTGTTATAGGGGTTGTGCTAAAATTATCCATATATACCATTCTCTTTGTTTGAGGTCATTGATAGCCTTTCAACAAATGTACTGAATTGTTGCTAATATTGATAAAATGGTAGTACTGAGTTGCAAACTCAAGGATTGTGTTTTACTATTGAGTTGTGCTTAATTACTAAAATTGAACAACAAATTTCCTAATTGATTGAAATAATAGTAATAGAATTGAACTTTTATAATAAGAAAAATGTCAGGGATGAGTTTCACTTCGAGTCCAACCTTGGTTTCTAATTTGATCCTAGTTACTAAGTTCATTTATTGAATTATTACTAAATTCTATTTATTATTCTTGCCCTAACGTCTTAGTGAGAGAACCTTTAATTCCAAAGTAATCCCTAACTCCTTTGTGCATTTTAGATTAAAATTTAGTGTTACGGTACAAGAATTCTCTTATTAAACTACTGCCTTTACAACCAATTTAATTGGTCTCATTACCTTCATTAATCCCTAGACTACAATATCATGAATTTCTCATCTCAAGCATTCGTAAAATCCACTTTCGTTTCAAAATATGAATCATATAATATTTTAAAGTAGATCAAACAATAAAAAGCATCGGGCATATATATGAGTAAAATAATTCAATAAACTCATTCATATTACTAGAAATCTAATAAATAAAAAAATAAAGATTTCATTCAACCCTAACAAATAGGGTTTAGTTACTCATGACAGAGATAGAAAAGATAGAGATTAGGGAATAATTACAAGAAGGATCCATGAACAATTCTTGATAAAACTGCTCAAATGGTGTTAGAAACAGTCGTTTATGAGTTTATCTACTAGGGCATAAGTCTCCAAACTTCCCTATAGCCAAAAAGATCCCTATAAAGTGAAGAGAAAAAAAACATGTTTTAATGCATTATGATGCGTGGCACACATCTCAGGTGCAGGATTTTTGCATCAAGTGCATTATGACAGATTTTAGTAGTGCAGAAAAGCACCCTAGACGCAGGTTTTGCGCTTCAGGCGCAAACATCCTGTGTCTGACAATTACTGCTTTTTTGTGTCTTTTGAGTCCAAATTTTGTTCTAGTATCTTCATTAAAGTTATAACTCCTTAAATTAACTTTTAATTAAAGATAAATAAGACTAAAAACTATGAAAAATATACATGTGATGAAGAGTTATGACAACTCTTTTTTGTTAACTTTTAGTAACCTTTGAATTAATTGGAGTAAATAGTGGTGAATCAAAAAAAATATTCTCTGTATAAAAGAAGTGCGGTGAAGTGTCAATTTCAATTACAATAACTACAACAACAACAAAACTCAAAAACAGAAAAATAAATAGAGAATTAATAGAAAATTAAATTGGTATATTTATTTCTCCATATTTTAGGAAAAGTACATGATATGATTGATTTGTTCTAAAAGTTTTGCATGACCTTCATTTTTTTATCCTAAACTCTACCTTTCACTTCTCATGTTTGCACTTTCAACCTGTGTGAGTCAAAGTTGAATTAAATTGACCAATATTTGTTTGATTAATTTACTTGTCGGTGTCTAAAGGTATATGCTTCTCTCTGTTTTTTATTTTGCATGTGCTTATATGTAACTTTGGTGCATCAGTAATATTGTCTCCTACGAATTTTGCTCTTAATAGAGATACGATTTTTGCTCGGATTTATTTGACTCCTTAATACTAGATAATTAGATTATAGAAGTCATTATACTAACTTTGTTTGTTACTGTCTATTGCACATTAGCTTTTAACATAAAAAAACAAATTCCTACAATTATCTTATAAACCTTAACAAACAAAACAACTTTATACGGTTACCTTATTTTAAGCAACTTGGTCGTTGAAAAAATGTTTTACACGTGTATTCATTTATAAAATACTTAAAAAATAGTATTTGTCTTAATATAATGTTTTAAACAACCTTTTCTTATAAAAAATTATAAACACATCAATTATGAAGATAATAATAATATAACAATAGTCTTTTAATTTTAGGATATTACAACTTGCAATTAGTAGAACGAAAAATGACACCTTCTTCCTGGTATCTTTGTGTTAAGTCCCTAGTTTTGATTTTGACCACTTCACCTTTCTTATTTATTTTTTTTTTTGAAAACCCACTTGGTTCCAATTGATTTCTTTTCTTTAGACTTGGGGACAAGATCTCATATATCTCAATGTCTTCATCTTCTTCCATTTGGAAAGTTCATACTTCTTGACAAGTAAATTTTCCTAAGCTTTTTGTACATTCTTATTTCTTTGGTTGTTGAGAACTAGAGCATTAAAGATATCATTTTCTGTTTCTTTGTTGTTACATTTTTCGAACTCTTTGAACGTGATAACATTCATCATTAAAGTTATGGCCTTATGATGCATCTACTATTGTTTCTTTTCATCAACAATGAGATATTTTCAAGATATTTCCACACCAGCAACGGCTTTTAGAGCCTTATAACCTTCTTCAACTATGTCCTAGAGTTTAGGATGATAAAATATGTAGAAACTCAAAAGCCTATCTTTCTCGATCAAACAAATGAGACCTGATAACATTTCCACCTATAACTTCATCAACAAAGTTAGTCATAATAACAAATATATTTACTCAAACACGTTTAAGTGCTCCACTTTTCGAGTTTGATGCCAATTATAGAACGAGAACTACAAGAAATGGGGGGTGGGGTTGAATGGTATTTTATTTTAAAATAATTTTAACAAGGCTAAAATAAAATGATGAAAACAAAGCAAATAAACAAAAAAAAACATAATGACACAACTAATTTATTCTTTTTCACCATCAACACGGTTGATACGTCCAGTCCCTTCAACCTAAAGGATTTAATTCACTAATTTACCAAGTAGGTTACACTTTCACTGAACACATATTAGTCAAACTAATTATGTTCAAGTTTTCTCAACCTTCTAGCTTAATATAGTAAAGATGTTGAGAGATGCAACCACTATTAAGCTAGGTTACAAAAGAACAAGTTTATGGATTTTCTGAATAACTCTCACAAGAGGATGCTTACAACGTTGTACTCTCAAAAACTATTTTTCATTACTTAGAGATGACAAAAGATTAAGAGCAAGAGTGGAGAGACAAATGTATTGTGGTACGTTGTTGCTTGTACTTTTCAATAAGGATTGCACCCCCTTTTATAGAGATTTTTAGGGTTTTTGGACGTTTTTCTAATTGCAAGAAATCTACATGTATTAGGAAGTTTCGTATCACGTCTTCTGAGATAGATTCACCATTAAAACTTGTCAAATATATTCTTGAAATTGATCCGTGAATCTTGATATAAAGAAATATAGATTATAAGATATTATGATCAGAGTATGTCGCATAGACCTATAAACAAATACGGATTTAGGGTGTTTAGTAGAGGATGTGCAAAAGCTTTGTCTTCTTCAAAGTGTTGTGTTTTCATAGTATAGACATTTAAGCGCATTGACTTTCATAAGAGCATAGACAATTAATAGAGTCAAACAAACAAATGCTTGAAACAATTATTAGAGACAGACAATCACTTGCTTGTCAAGGTTATTGGAGACAGAGTGATCAAATGTTTTTGTGACTATTAGAGCCAGACAAATTAGAGCATTGCTTGTATTAGATAAAATCACTAGAGACGCGTTTTAGAGCGTATTCACTAAACTTAGAATACAGAGAATAAAGTGGAGTCTTGATGTTCGTTTTATATGGACCAAAAGATTAGAGGATGCAACGTGAACTCATATAGAATAACCTGATTCGGAAACTGGACACTAAAATAGAACATTAGTTATTTAAACTGTTCCCACAAAATAATTTTGTCATCATCAAAACAAGTAAGGGTTATAGTTCTTCAAACCAACTTGGTTCTAATAATTTTTTTCCTCTATCTTGATTTTATCACTTTAGGTTTTGCTAAAAAGCTTTTCAATGAGGTAGTGTTGTTCATACTTATCTACTTAGGATGTTAATTTTACCAGTTGATACATTTACACTCTAATTTTTGTCAAAAACAAAAATTATGGATGTGTCATATTTGTCCTTCTAGCACACTCAAGAATCACTTGACCTTTGTATGATTCTCATATTAAATCTTTGGTCATAAGAGTTCATCTTTTATTTACCAACATTTCATTATTTTTAATTTCTTTTATGCCCTTTCATGAGGTGACTGGATATATATTTAATTACAAATTCTAAGTTTTGTTTGATTAAATTTAACGTATAAAACAACTTGATAATTTTAATAAGTTATTACTTCATTTCCATGGAACAATTAATGTATAAAACATACGCTATTTAATTCAATACCCAAAACAATTTTAAGTGGATAGCCCAATACGGTTGTAAACCAAGTTAAAAGTGATCCAAATAACAATTAGTTGAAGTAATTATAGTCAAATCATTCTCTGTTGCTATTGAGGTTGCTTATTCATTTTATTGCAAAAAGGGGTTTTTACTTAAAGTGATCCTATTTTACGTTCAATTTATGAGCTATTCACTTATACTTATGTAATTCTTAATTGTCTACATCGATTGTATAAATTAATACTATGAAACTTTTAACGAATGTGCTTCAAAGGAACATTTTTTTCTTTGATGTCGCTGCTTTTAGAATAAGTAATCACAGTAAAGAGCAATTGGTTAAATTACTTGACGAACTTTCAAGTCATCAATAGTAGTTACAAGTAACCCTTCCTAAAATTAAAATAATTACTAAACGTCTCTATGAGGAAAATTATTCATCATCTTCGTGGTCATTTACTGTTACCAAACTTTCATTTTTTAGTCATTCAAGTTGTATCCGGGAATGATTCAAAACGATCAATTATAGTATTTAACAATGACAAAATCTTTGTGAAAATAATGCACCAATGAAATTACAATATATTCATGCATGAATTGAAAGCATCAGAGCATAAAAGTCAATGCACAAATATCATTTTAAAATCACACTCAAAACTGAGATATTTTGGCATCACTATTAAATTGTATGATAATTTAGGATATTTTCATGTTGGGCCAATCTATAGTTTAGAAGGACCTATAAAGGGTTATAGTAGTTTCAACAAATGTATCTAATAATTGCAACTAAAAAAATAGTAAACTATTGAATGTCAAAGACAATAATTACGTATTAATACTAATTTGTATATGAAATAACAATATTGAAAAAGAAATTAGGTTTGTCCGGATATTTGTAACGAAATTATTACCAAAAGATAAAATACATTACTTTTAAGAGATAATAGTAAATGAGTTAGTGATGACGAAGAGTAAAAATCATAAGAAATTGAGGATTTAAATTGTGTTATGTTTTCAAAAATTCATTATAAACAAATGCTAAAAATTAAAGATAAAGCAACAAAAAATAAAGTGATAGAGAAGAGAAACACAAACAATTTATCTTAGATCACCAACAACAAAGTTGCAATACACTCTACTTTATTATTCTAACAATGTGATTTACTTGCTAAATAGTTGTCAATACACACTACTAACATTTCAAATGTCCCTCGCAACCTTTTTCCATTTAGTTTGCATTAACCATTTCATAGTTACCTTTAATCCATAAAAATGAAATAAAAGGACTATTTTTCTATAATATCTATGTATCTTAAATGCATTTTTTTATTCCAAATTTTTAAATTGTGTGATTTTGACTCCGTTTTGGTAAATAATTTTTTACTTTCAATTACCCATTTCTGATTTTGTAATTCCCTTATTTAATTTTTCGCTAATGTGAATTTTTACGAACAAATATCGAATTGTTATTTGGTTTTGAGGAATTTGTGGAAGTAGATGTAGTGTTGGATGATGGGAGACGTGTTAAATGTAATTAAATTGATTTTTAATTAGATAGGAATGTTAGAATACAATTAGAAGTAGTTAAGAAGGTTAGAATTCTATTTTGATAGTTAGTGCTCAAACTGATATAAATTTGTAAAACGGAAAACATTTTCTGATCATACTACAAAAAGCTATACAATTCGGGTGGTCTCCAAACTCCTTGCAAATAATCCTCCTGACACAGCTCCAGTCGGGTATGTCCAACTACCTTCCCATCTCGAGGGTACTAACTGGAATGACGATTCTGGTTCTCATCTGAGGGCAAGGCCCAGATTTCCACAATAAATGTAAAGGGTCACCAACTGAAATTAACAAATAACACATACCATTTAAGTTTCAAATGCATAAAATAACCTTTCAATTTAGCATACTCCTTGTAAGGGTTTTCATATGCCAAGTTGAAAAATGGAGTTTTTAACAAAATTGCACTGTTTTATTCGAATACAGCATCCTTGTATTCGAATACAGTGCTATTTCATAAGTTAGTAGCAAAAACAGCACATCAGCAATTGACTACACGACAGGATGTAGTCGACTACAAGACAGGATGACAGCAGAAAAAACAGCACCATTGTATTCGACTACATCATCCTTGTAACCGAATACAAGTGCGAATTCAGAAGTCAGTAGCCAAATTTGAACATATGTATTCAACTACAAGCTCCTTGTATTTGAATACAATGCAGAAAAAGTGCAGAAATCAGTTTTCAAAATTGTTTCACAATCGATCAACACTTACAACAAATCCAAAACAATCACACTTACCGATTACAGCACAATCACAACAACAACTGAGTATACACACGCAATCATAACATTATATCAAATATGACTCGTGTGCCAAGCACCCTAATGCAATGCGTATATGCCAAAATGCATATATTCCGGAATTCCAAACCAAACCCTCCTCGAAGGGGCGTAAATCATAATTGTACTGCCTATTACATGCCAATAGTACTAAATTACTGAGGTGAAACCTATCACAAGCCAGCATGATTTAATAAAAACGTAAATCGTAAATGTATCGCCTATCACTGGCCAATAGTACTATTTACCGAGGTGTCACCTATCACAGGTTAGCACAATCTACCAAAAATGTGCAGTCTATTGCAGAATAATTTTAACCGGCTCTGTGACACCCTAAACCCCAAAATAATATATATAATAATTTATATGATATTTCTATAAAATTTGCAGCGGATAAATAAAAATATGTTTCCAAGAAAATAAAAACTTTAATTTTTAATTTAGGATATCACGTTTCTCAAAAAATCAAAAGGAACACTTTAACTTCTTTACTCCATAGTGCAATCTCAATAAGCTTGAATTAAGTATAATTACTTGATTTAATTCTAAAAACCTACTAGTACTTATATGGTTGTCATACAAAAGTCGTTTCAAAATAAATAAGTAAAATACAAATTACAACCCTTATTCCCGGTATAACCTATCAGAGCGGGGTTCCTCCCAAACTTGAACTTCAAGACTTATTAACCTGTAACAACTGCGATTTCGCAAACGCAGGGCCAAGCCAGTCAAACACAAACAACGAAGGAGGTGAGTTTAAAAATCATGTTAATAGTATAATATAAGTAAGAAGAACACGCAACAATCATAATAGACCGTATCATAATCACATTACGATATATCAAAATATTTAAGTAAATAGTATCATATTATAACATCAAATTCGCTCAACTAAGATAATCATCTCATTATAATATGCATCAAATCATCTAAGAGTAATTATTATTACTTTTGAAACACATCAATCACCACAAAACAATCACAAGTAAATGCAATGCTATGCATGAGCTTAGACTCTACTTCACAATGTGGTACCATTCTAACTCTGAAGTACTTGGTTAGGAGGCTTGATACTATGCCACCATCCCGGTGGACGGACAATTCAAATTGGCCCTGTCCTCATAGATCCCCTCAACTCAACCCGAGACACATATACGTGACAGTCGAGGTAAACGTGTGTTGCGTGGTAGCTCCCGACATTTGGAGTGCTACCTCCAAGTCACCTAGGAATTCCCCACCCGAATACCTCCAAGGTCTAACAATCTTGCCTTAAGGCTCGACAGTAGACCGCCACGATCAGGCTCATTCCGTTGTACTTCCCCGGAATCACTAGGCTTGTCAGGCCCTACCTATATGATGACAAAATAGTCTCCACTTCACAAATTCACAATATTTATTTTCTCCCCTCGTTGGTATATGATACTCCATTAATACCGTCATCTCAGACACAAATTGAAATCACAATATTCTCATCACAATTTATAACATCACTATAATTAATCACACATCATCGTCATCATCACATAAACTCATCACAATTTATAGAATCACTATCATCAATCATACAGCAACACATATATTCATCACAAATTTATCACATCACCATTATTAATCATACATTATCATCATTACATATAATTATCACAACACATCTATTTTTATTATAACATCATTTAAACTCATCTAATCAAACATATGCATAAAATTAATTCAACAACCAATATCACAATAATATCACACACCACACATTTAAAGAAATTAAATCAAATATCACAATAATATCAAATGTCACACATTTAACGAAATTAAATCAAATATCACAATAATATCAAATGCCACACATTCAAACAAGTTAAATCAATCAACACCCTACAAACATTTCTATTCTATACTTTAATCTCACAATTTCTATATTTTCACATTAATTAATTTATCCCTCAAAGGGCTACTGTCATACGTAGCGAGCCCCAGATAAATCGTTGGGAAATACGGTTTTCCCGTTCATCTCGCAATATATTACACTCATGAATTCAAACGCTCTCTCACCCCTTACCTTATTTCGACGCTTTCACACACGAATAGGATTCCATGAGCAAACAGCCATTGTTCATTGACTCTTTGTCCATCAATCGATCTAACTCGACAGTTTATGGGTAAACGTTAAAAATAAAATATGAGAAGATACTCTAAAAACTAAATTCGAAATTCGGTCAAGGAAAATTACCATAAATTAGAAATCCAATCAGTGGATAATATAGCTACTTTTCATCGACCGTTTTGGTGTTGGTTTCACTCAAATCGGACTTACAGTGAAAGATAATGTTGCAAAATAACAAATTCTACAAACGGGAAGTCGTGTATTTTAGAGAGAAATTGGGGTTGTTAAAATTCTGGAAAATTATGTTTAATGGACTAGTTAAATGAATTAAATAACATATTCAAATTTGGGCGAGAATGGAGAAAGTTTCCTGGACAGTTATCGATCACCGGTACCAAACGATAGGTTGTTGTTGTGTTTCTACTTTGGTTTCAAAGTTGCCCTTTCAATTCCCGTTTTTTTTTTTTGTTGTTGTTTTATTTTATTAACAATTAGGGTTCACACATGGTTAAAACTCATTGGTCCCTTTATTTATTTTTAAACAAAACCAATAATTAATAAAACTAATGTTTTAACATTTTTTTTAACATAATTTAATTACTAAATATTGCTAATATTTTATAAAATATAGTAATAAATCGTTTAAAATATATTAATAATCAAAACCTTCATATTCAAAATAATCACCCTAATGATACTTTTTTGTAATACTCACATTAAAATACTATCATAATTAGAGAATATTCAAAATTATAAAATAAATAAGTATAAAATCAACACTTTATATTAAATACTAAATCATACTAAATATATATATAATCACAAATTCATAATAAGTATATAAAAATAAAGAAAATCAAACACAATATTACCACTATCTCAAGATAATTACTTATAAAGTAAATAATTAAAATAAAATATATTTAGAATTAATATTACACTAAATATCTTTTTCTTTAAAATATATATTACACTAAAATCGTATAAAATCTTTTTCTTTAAAATATATATTACACTAAATATTATTATTTTTTTTAAAAAATATATCAAATAATAAAATATAATACTTATTATTTATATCACTCATGTAATCTAGTATATATAAAACTAGCACATCATAAAAATCACCTATATAACGGAAATTAATCACAAAGTTTATTAACATATATTTTATAATAATTTTAACATCAAATTTATTATTTAAAATCCTATTTAATTAATAAAATAATTTATCATAAAATTTAGGGTGTTATAGTTCTCCCCTTGTTAAAGAATTTTGTTAATATCTAACTTACCACCCTCAAGATTCAAACTTAGTCTACAAACATATTTAAGACATTCAATCTCCAATTAAGCACAACATGTAAAAAAATCAACTAACATAGCATGATAGAATAACATGACACAATAAATCAGTTAAACACAACATTTATCATTCAATTATGAAATAAAATATCGCATTTATCATTCCATTATGAAATAAAATACCATAGAGTTACTCACTGTAATTTACATATAAAGTATAACATAACATATAGATTTTGCAAATAATAACGTAGTTCATTTAGTTTGGTTAAATGAAACACATTCCAAGTATGTTGTCAATTTCAACTAGTTCTTTCAAACCAAATATTACTAGTTTTACTCCTTAAAATAAAGTCTAAATCCTATCACCAAACATTCAACAAATTTAACTTAGGTATGACAAAGATAACTATTTTTAAAATATTAAACACATCTAACAACTTAATAATATTATAATAGATTTACAATCAATTACTCTATAAAAACATGCGTTGTATATAATCAAGGAGAAAGAAAAAAAACTAATATAGAGATACTATTTCCTAATAATATATATTTAATAATTAAATTCATTCAATTGATATAAGCAATGAACATGTTTTTTTTTTACTATTTAAAAATAAAATTAAAAGGTACTTCTAACAAAATAATGAGTTATCGTTGTCTCTTTTATTGATGATAAGTCATCGGGGTAGCTAATCCCTCCTACTCATGTAGTCAACTACTTAAGGAACTATAACTGCAACCATTCAATTTCTAATATGGATAATTAAAAGTATCTTTAACGTGATTCAGAAGTGCGAAGGCGACGCCACAACTCCTACTCCTTACTTCAAGTTAAAAATTCACTTAATTACACATTGACAATAATTTATTGGTAATTTACAACTAGTTACAACAACAAGGAAATGACACTAGTATCAATATATAATCAATAATCCGATTGAAGAAATATAGAACTATTTTGTAACACCCTGATTTTCAAAGCGAGGGTGTATTTTTTTTTCCAAAAGAAATTAAAATAAAACAGAGAAAAACAAATAAAGTAATACCTTTAGATAATTAATTGAGTCATTATAATTTACGAGCAGCGGAAAAGTTTCTCAAAATATGAATCCAAAATATTTACACATCAAAAGTTGGTACATGTAACCCATCGAAAATAACATATCAAGGTGACCATATTAGTATAAATACAGTCTTGCATTTTAAAATAAATACAATTCAAAAGAAAGACGTATGTTCCCTCTATGTCAACCTAATCTGATCATTCTCCAAAACAAACTAAACATCATGAGTGATCTCCACGCGCCCTGTAAGATCCTTCTAACATAGCTCCAGTCAGACATTCCCCTCTACATTCACATCCACAGGGTACGAACCGGTAGGATTTTCCTGGCTCTCATCTGAGGGCAAAGCCCAGATTTCCACAATAGTTGTAAAGGGTCACCAACCGAAATTAACAGTTAACACATAACATTTAAGTTTTCAAATGCACAAATAACCTTTCAACCTAGCATGCACCTTAAAAGGATTTTCCATATGCTAAAAGTTCATATAACACTTGCCAAATAAAAATGAAATCAAAATAAAGTTCTCAATCCATCAAGTAATACATAACTGACCAAGACATTGATAAATCAATTGAGCAATCGATTATCTAACTCAAAATAAGAATTTCTACTAAGCCAATCGATTTCCTGAAGGTTTTTAGTGAAATTTGAACTCTGGGCTTAATTCAATCGATTGGGAAATCGATTGAATGAATAACTGAGCCCCTGACTTAATGTCAATCGATTTCCAAATCGATTTTGTTAGTTTTGCTGAGTTCCTGTATGGCCAAATCGATTTCCAAATCGATTTTCTTAAATGGTTTTGAAAAACATATTATAAAATCGATTGGCAAATCGATTATGTCAAATCATTAAGCAAATGCAGATATTAAAAGATTCCCCATTTTTAATACTCATTTAACTTAAACGATTTTCACAACAAACATTAAGCAAACATAAATATTTTACTTAAACGGTTTTCAAAACAAAATATTAAGTAACCGAGACATTAAGAGATTCCCCATTCTTAACGCCCAGTTTACTTAAACGGTTTTCAAAACAAAATATTAAGTAACCGAGACATTAAGAGATTCCCCATTCTTAACGCCCAGTTTACTTAAACGGTTTTCAAAACAAAATATTAAGTAACCGAGACATTAAGAGATTCCCCATTCTTAACGCCCAGTTTACTTAAACGGTTTTCAAAACAAAATGTTAAGTAACCGAGACATTAAGAGATTCCCCATTCTTAACGCCCAGTTTACTTAAACGGTTTTCAAAACAAAATATTAAGTAACCGAGACATTAAGAGATTCCCCATTCTTAACGCCCAGTTTACTTAAACGGTTTTCAAAACAAAATGTTAAGTAACCGAGACATTAAGAGATTCCCCATTCTTAACGCCCAGTTTACTTAAACGGTTTTCAAAACAAAATATTAAGTAACCGAGACATTAAGAGATTCCCCATTCTTAACGCCCAGTTTACTTAAACGGTTTTCAAAACAAAATATTAAGTAACCGAGACATTAAGAGATTCCCCATTCTTAACGCCCAGTTTACTTAAACGGTTTTCAAAACAAAATGTTAAGTAACCGAGACATTAAGAGATTCCCCATTCTTAACGCCCAGTTTACTTAAACGGTTTTCAAAACAAAATATTAAGTAACCGAGACATTAAGAGATTCCCCATTCTTAACGCCCAGTTTACTTAAACGGTTTTCAAAACAAAATATTAAGTAACCGAGACATTAAGAGATTCCCCATTCTTAACGCCCAGTTTACTTAAACGGTTTTCAAAACAAAATATTAAGTAACCGAGACATTAAGAGATTCCCCATTCTTAACGCCCAGTTTACTTAAACGGTTTTCAAAACAAAATATTAAGTAACCGAGACATTAAGAGATTCCCCATTCTTAACGCCCAGTTTACTTAAACGGTTTTCAAAACAAAATGTTAAGTAACCGAGACATTAAGAGATTCCCCGTTCTTAACGCCCAGTTAACTTAAACGATTTTTCTTTAAAACAAAATATTAAGTAACCGAGACATTAAGAGATTCCCCATTCTTAACGCCCAGTTTACTTAAACGGTTTTCAAAACAAAATATTAAGTAACCGAGACATTAAGAGATTCCCCATTCTTAACGCCCAGTTTACTTAAACGGTTTTCAAAACAAAATATTAAGTAACCGAGACATTAAGAGATTCCCCATTCTTAACGCCCAGTTTACTTAAACGGTTTTCAAAACAAAATATTAAGTAACCGAGACATTAAGAGATTCCCCATTCTTAACGCCCAGTTTACTTAAACGGTTTTCAAAACAAAATGTTAAGTAACCGAGACATTAAGAGATTCCCCGTTCTTAACGCCCAGTTAACTTAAACGATTTTTCTTTAAAACAAAATATTAAGTAACCGAGACATTAAGAGATTCCCCGTTCTTAACGCCCAGTTAACTTAAACGATTTTTCTTTAAAACAAAATATTAAGTAACCGAGACATTAAGAGATTCCCCATTCTTAACGCCCAGTTTACTTAAACGGTTTTCAAAACAAAATATTAAGTAACCGAGACATTAAGAGATTCCCCATTCTTAACGCCCAGTTTACTTAAACGGTTTTCAAAACAAAATATTAAGTAACCGAGACATTAAGAGATTCCCCATTCTTAACGCCCAGTTTACTTAAACGGTTTTCAAAACAAAATGTTAAGTAACCGAGACATTAAGAGATTCCCCGTTCTTAACGCCCAGTTAACTTAAACGATTTTTCTTTAAAACAAAATATTAAGTAACCGAGACATTAAGAGATTCCCCGTTCTTAACGCCCAGTTAACTTAAACGATTTTTCTTTAAAACAAAATATTAAGTAACCGAGACATTAAGAGATTCCCCATTCTTAACGCCCAGTTTACTTAAACGGTTTTCAAAACAAAATATTAAGTAACCGAGACATTAAGAGATTCCCCATTCTTAACGCCCAGTTTACTTAAACGGTTTTCAAAACAAAATATTAAGTAACCGAGACATTAAGAGATTCCCCATTCTTAACGCCCAGTTTACTTAAACGGTTTTCAAAACAAAATATTAAGTAACCGAGACATTAAGAGATTCCCCGTTCTTAACGCCCAGTTAACTTAAACGATTTTTCTTTAAAACAAAATATTAAGTAACCGAGACATTAAGAGATTCCCCGTTCTTAACGCCCAGTTAACTTAAACGATTTTTCTTTAAAACAAAATATTAAGTAACCGAGACATTAAGAGATTCCCCCTCCTTAACGTCCAGTTAACTTAAACGGTTTTCAAAACAAAATATTAAGTAACCGAGACATTAAGAGGTTCCCCCTCCTTAACGTCCAGTTAACTTAAACGGTTTTCAAAACAAAATATTAAGTAACCGAGACATTAAGAGATTCCCCATTCTTAACGCCCAGTTTACTTAAACGGTTTTCAAAACAAAATATTAAGTAACCGAGACATTAAGAGATTCCCCATTCTTAACGCCCAGTTTACTTAAACGGTTTTCAAAACAAAATATTAAGTAACCGAGACATTAAGAGATTCCCCATTCTTAACGCCCAGTTAACTTAAACGATTTTTCTTTAAAACAAAATATTAAGTAACCGAGACATTAAGAGATTCCCCATTCTTAACGCCCAGTTAACTTAAACGATTTTTCTTTAAAACAAAATATTAAGTAACCGAGGCATTAAGAGGTTCCCCCTCCTTAACGTCCAGTTAACTTAAACGGTTTTCAAAACAAAATGTTAAGTAACCGAGACATTAAGAGATTCCCCCTTCTTAACGCCCAGTTAACTTAAACGATTTTTCTTTTAAAACAAAATATTAAGTAACCGAGGCATTAAGAGGTTCCCCCTCCTTAACGTCCAGTTAACTTAAACGGTTTTCAAAACAAAATATTAAGTAACCGAGACATTAAGAGATTCCCCATTCTTAACGCCCAGTTAACTTAAACGATTTTTCTTTAAAACAAAATATTAAGTAACCGAGACATTAAGAGATTCCCCATTCTTAACGTCCAGTTAACTTAAACGATTTTTGACGAACAAACGCACATTAAGTAAACGAGACATTAAGAGATTCCCCATTCTTAACGTCCAGTTAACTTAAACGATTTTTGACGAACAAACGCACATTAAGTAACCGAGACATTAAGAGATTCCCCATTCTTAACGTCCAGTTAACTTAAACGATTTTTGACGAACAAACGCACATTAAGTAAACGAGACATTAAGAGATTCCCCATTCTTAATACTCATTTAACTTAATGGTTTTCAAATTCCACACAAAACAAACTCAAACAAATTCTCACATCAAAACATATCAATTCATTTATTCACAAATCCAACCATACACATATCAAATTTCATTTACTCATAATCACACACAATGACATTCAAATTCATTTACCACGAAACATTCATCACTATAAACAAAACCTAACTCTAAGGTTTTACCCATAACGCCCTAGTTTCGTTTTTCCCCAAATCGATACATTTAACCCTAACAAATTCCTTCCCACACAACTACAGATAAGTCCCTAATGCAAGCTAGAAGTTTGGAAGGAGCCCTTACCTCAACGTTAGCTTTATCGTGCGTTTCCGGTACCGCGAGAAATTCCGGTAAAATCTCCGCTCGCAACGCCGCTTCCAAATTAGTTCACTAGCACCGTAGCGTGGTGGTGAGCAACTTTCCCTTCTATCTCTTCGAGAAATGAGGTTTGGATCTAGGAGAAACGGAGGGGTTTGTGTTTGGATCTCAAAACCGTTTTTCTTCGTTTTTGAATCAAAGAGGAAGAGTGGAGTTACGAAAACCTTGATCTAACTCACACCCAACCTTGGGTCACTAGCTTTGAAGGAAAGGAAGCAACGAAAACGAAAAATGGAGAAGGATGGAATTTTGGGTTTCTTGCGTGATGTTCAGAGGAAGGAGATGGAAATTTGGAAATTTCCTTCCTTTCTTTTTCTTTCCTTTGTTTTTCCTTTCTTCCTTTTTCCTTCCTTCCTTTATATACTATTTTCTTTTCCTTTTCCTTCCTTCTAGTTTTCCTTTCTTTTTCCCTCCAAACAAACATATATAAATATAATAAATATAACTTAACAAATATCTCAAAATCTAGATATTTATTAAATTACCGTTTCACCCGAAACGCCTTAAATTAACCGTAAAGTATTTTCCGCAGTTAAATTCAATTTATTTATCGACGAGAAATTCTAATTGGCATCGAAATATCTTTTTGATTATAAAACTCCAAAATATTATTAACTTTGGCTTAAAAGCCTCCGAGCCAAAATCCAAAATATACCAAAAATACATAAAAGGTACTTTAAAATTATGGGTCTTACATTACTCCCCCCCTAAAATTAGTTTCGTCCTCGAAACTATGCATCGATAAATAACTCTGGGTGTTGTTCCCTCATCTTGCTCTCCAGTTCCCAAGTCGCATCTCCAGTAATTGGGTTCCAGATCACCTTGACCAACGAAACATCCTTGGTCCTCAACCGCTTAATCTTCCTGTCATCAATTCTCACGGGTGGTACTTCGAACGACAGGTTATCCTTTAGCTGGATTGTGTCTGGTTCGATCACGTGAGATGGATCTGCGAGATATTTCCTCAACTGTGACACATGAAACACGTCATGAATATTGGACAGTATCGGAGGTAATGCAATCCGATAAGCAACCGGCCCAATTCGTGCAGAAATCTGATATGGTCCAATGAATTTCGGAGTCAACTTCTTCGATTTCAAGGCTCTACCTACTCCAGTAGTAGGTGTGACTCGTAGAAATACATGGTCACCCTGTTCGAATTCCAAAAGTCTGCGACGCTTGTCCGCGTAACTCTTCTGGCGATCTTGTGAAGTCTTCATTTTCTCCTTGATCTTCCTTACTTTAGCTGTGGTCTGTTGCACCATCTCTGGTCCGACAATCATATTCTCACCGTCTTTATACCAACACAAGGGCGTCTGACACTTGCGTCCGTATAAAGCTTCATATGGTGCCATTCCAATACTTGCGTGGAAACTATTGTTGTAAGTGAATTCAATCAACGGGAGTACATCATCCCAGCTTCCTCTATCATCTAGTACACATGCTCTCAACAGATCTTCCAAGGACTGATTTGTCCTTTCAGTCTGTCCGTCCGTTTGTGGATGGTAAGCTGAACTCAATCGTAGCTTCGTTCCCAATGCTTCGTGCAATGCTCCCCAAAAATGTGATGTGAACTTCGGATCACGGTCTGATACAATGCTCGATGGTACCCCGTGTAACCTCACAATTTCAGCAATGTAGATCTCCGTTAGCTGATCTACCTTATAGGTGGTCCTTACCGGCAAAAAGTGAGCAGATTTAGTTAGTCGATCCACTATCACCCATATGGAATCATTCTTCCTCCTTGTCTTTGGTAATCCGGTTATAAAATCCATGGAAATGTTGTCCCACTTCCATTCAGGTATATCTAAAGGTTGCAACATTCCAGCAGGTCGCTGATGTTCCACCTTCGCTTTCTGACAAGTTAGACAAGTGGATACATATTCCGCCACATGTTTCTTCATTCCTGGCCACCAATAATTCTGCCTCAAATCCTGATACATCTTTGTTGCTCTAGGATGAATACTCAGCTTACTCTTATGAGCCTCTTCTAAAATTGTTTTCCTCATATATGTAATTCCTGGTACACAAATCCTACCATTACATCGCAAAATATTATCTAATCCAATCTTGAACTCAGTCGTCTTCCCTTGCACTATTAGGTTCCTCTTTTCTTGTATTAAGACGTCATCTTGAGAATTTGCAATGTCTTCAAGTAGTCCACTCGAAATATTAATCATTCCGAATTTCAAAATTCCCGGTGCAAACTCTACGTTCAAGTGCAAGTCTCTAAAAGCTTCCCACAACTCTTGTTGTCTAGCCATAATTAGTGAAGACACCGATACACTTCTTCTGCTCAACGCATCAGCCACTACATTGGCCTTTCTAGGGTGGTACTGCAGTGTGAAATCAAAATCCTTGAGAGTCTCCATCCATCGTCTCTGGCGCATGTTCAATTCCTTCTGATCAAACAAATATTTCAAACTTTTGTGGTCACTGAACACGGTGAACGTGCACATATCTAAATAGTGCCTCCAGATCTTCAATGCAAAAACAACCGCGGCAAGCTCGAAATCATGAGTACGATAGTTTCTCTCATGAATCTTCAATTGTCTTGAGGCATAAGCCACAACTTTCTTGTGTTGCATCAGAACACATCCCAACCCTTGGTGAGATGCATCACAATAAACTTCATAGGGTTCTTCTGATTGCGGTAATACCAATACTGGTGAGGTCGTCAATTTTCTCTTTAGTAACTGAAAATTTTCCTCACACTTCTCCGTCCATGCGAACGGTTGATCCTTTCTAGTAAGTTGTGTCAATGGAGTCACAATCTCAGCAAAACCTTCAATAAACCTCCTGTAGTACCCTGCCAATCCTACGAAACTTCGTATATCAGTGACAGACTGAGACTGTTTCCAAGCAAGGACCGCCTCAATCTTAGCCGGATCTACAGCGATTCCTTCCTTGGTTATCACATGACCTAAGAAATTCACTTTTTCTAGCCAAAATTCACACTTTGACAGATTGGCATACAATTGCTTCTCGCGTAAAATCTCAAGAACTTGACGTAAATGTTCTCCATGCTCTTCTTCAGTTCTCGAATAAATTAATATATCATCAATGTACACCACAACAAATTTATCAAGGAATGAATCAAAGATTATGTTCATGTAGTCCATGAAAATTGCTGGTGCATTGGTAACTCCAAACGGCATAACCAGATATTCATAATGTCCATAACGGGTTCTGAAAGCGGTTTTCTGAATATCTCCTTCCCTTACTCGAATCTGATGGTAACCCGACTTCAAGTCAATCTTCGAAAATATCGCGGCCCCTCTCAATTGATCCATCAAATCATCGATTCGTGGCAAAGGATAACGATTCTTAATAGTTGCCTTGTTAAGCTGTCTATAATCCACACATAGGCGCGAGCTTCCGTCCTTCTTCTTAACTAGCAAAACTGGAGCACCCCATGGTGATACACTCGGTCTGATGAATTTCTTCTCCAACAAGTCTTCAATTTGGCCTTTGAGCTCATTTAATTCCAATGGTGACATTCGGTATGGCGCAATTGAAATTGGTCCCGTTCCTGGGTGCAAATCAATGAAAAATTCCACTTCTCTTACCGGTGGCAATCCTAGAATTTCCGTTGGAAATACATCCCGGTACTCCTTGACAAGCATCACATCTTCTATGTTCACATTTATATTTGCCTCCACATTAGCCAGGGACAAAAACTCATGAGTCCCTTCTCTTAGCGACACTCGGAGTTCGTTAGCGGCTAGATACTTAACAATTCGTGGTTCGGGGAAAAGAACCAATTTACGAGCACAATCCAAGATCACGTAATGATACGACATCCAATCCATACCGAGAATGACCTCGAGTGATTGTAGAGGTAAACAAATCAAATTAATCAAGAAATCCCTATTCTGAATAGTCATT
>NC_021162.2:54565095-54565755 GCF_000331145.2 Cicer arietinum | reverse complement strand
TCCCTTTTTCCCACATCGGAAACATCAAAGCACTTGCCCCAATTGTCTTCCGAAATTCTGGTTCCCTGGGCGATTCTGCCCACCGTTGTTATTCTGTGGTCGATTATAAGGTTTAGCAACTTGCTTTCCCTTGTTCTGATAATTCACCCGACTAGGACCTCCTGAATTAAAAGTCCCTCCTCGAATAGCTCTCTTATTTTTCATATCCTCCACTTCTCTACATTTTTCTACAAGTGCTTGGAAACGTTGAATTCCCAAGGGTAAAACGGAGTCTTGAATCTCATACTTTAGTCCGTCTTGGAAACGATGACACATGAATGGTTCATCAATCTCTTCACGGAAAAACCTGAAATGTCTCGATAGTGATTCAAACTTAGCAGCATATTCGCCCACGTTCATGTTCCCTTGATGAAGTTTCAGAAAATCATCACCCAGTTTAGTCCTGGTACTCATCGGGAAGTATTTGTCTAAAAACTTCCTTTTGAATGATTCCCAGTTCACCTCCTCGTGTGCTGCTCCCATCAATAACCTTGCACTCCTCCACCAGTACTCAGCATCCCCCAATAGCATATAAGTGGCATAGCTGACCTTCACTCCCGCCTGACAGTTAATCATTTCAAAGATTTTCTCCACTTCTTGGATCCATTGATCCGCCTTCTC
>NC_021162.2:54561869-54564340 GCF_000331145.2 Cicer arietinum | reverse complement strand
GCTGACAATATTAGTATAGGTACAGTCTTCCATTTTAAAATAAATACAATTCAAAAGAAAAACGTCTGTTCCCTCTATGTCAACCTAATCTGATCATTCTCCAAAACAAACTAAACACCCTGAGTGATCTCCACGCACCCCGTAAGATCCTCCTAACATAGCTCCAGTCAGACATTCCCCTCTACATTCCCATTCACAGGGTACGAACCGGTAGGATTTTCCTGGCTCTCATCTGAGGGCAAAGCCCAGATTTCCACAATAGTTGTAAAGGGTCACCAACCGAAATTAACAGTTAACACATAACATTTAAGTTTTTAAATGCACAAATAACCTTTCCACTTAGCATGCACCTTAAAAGGGTTTTCCATATGCTAAAAGTTCATATAACACTTGCCAAATAAAAATGAAATCAAAATAAAGTTCTCAATCCATCAAGTAATACATAACTGACCAAGACATTGACAAATCAATTGAGCAATCGATTATCTAACTCAAAATAAGAATTTCTACTAAGCCAATCGATTTCCAAATTGATTTCCTGAAGGTTTTTAGTGAAATTTGAACTCTGGGCTTAATTCAATCGATTGGGAAATCGATTGAATGAATAACTGAGCCCCTGACTTAATGCCAATCGATTTCCAAATCGATTTTGTCAGTTTTGCTGAGTTCCTGTATGGCCAAATCGATTTTCTTAAATGGTTTTGAAAAACATATTATAAAATCGATTGGCAAATCGATTATGTCAAATTAGGGAAGTCCCTGTAACTTATCCAATCGATTGGGAAATCGATTTCCCTGCATATTCTTCCAAAAATACATAAACTAACTCAATATCATTCATACACAAATCCACATCTTAACACTTAGCAATTCCCACACGATCACCTCGGCAAATTGGGTTTCGAAATAGTTTTGCAATCCATCACACTTACACACAATAATCAATACATAACACTTAGCAATTTCAACACAATTACCACGACAACTCAAATTCAAAACACTCAATCATAAACTTGAATCAAACACGACTCGCGTGCCAAACACCCTAATGCGATGCGTATATGCCAAAATGTATGGACTCGGAATTCCAAACCAAAACCCTCCTCGAAGGGCCGTAAATCATAATTGTACCGCCTATCTCAGGCCAAAGTACCAATTACCGAGGTGCCACCTATCACGGGACAGCACGATTTACTAAAAAGCGCAAATCATAAACGTACCACATATCACGGGTCAATACTGTTTACCGGGGTGCCACCTATCACGGGTCAGCACGATTTACTAAAAGAAAAATCATAAATTGTAAACGTACCGCCTATCACAGGTCAAAGTACTATTTACCGAGATGCCACCTATCACGGGTCAACACAATTTACCAAAAACGTAAATCGTAAACGTACCACCTATCACGGGTCAGTACTGTTTACCGAGGTGCCACCTATCACGGGTCAGCACGATTTAATTTGGAGTTGTGTATGAATGTGATTGAATTAGTTTATGTATTTTTGGAAGGATAAGCAGGGAAATCGATTCTTAATACTCTTTTAACTTAAACGATTTTCACAACAAGCATTAAGCAAACAGAAATATTAAGAGATTCCCCATTCTTAATACTCTTTTGACTTAAACGATTTTCAACACAAACTTTAAGTAAACAGAAATATTAAGAGATTCCCCATTCTTAATACTCTTTTGACTTAAACGATTTTCAACACAAACTTTAAGTAAACAGAAATATTAAGAGATTCCCCATTCTTAATACTCATTTAACTTAAACGATTTTCCAAAACAACATTAAGTAAACCGAGATATTAAAAGATTCCCCATTTTTAATACTCGTTTAACTCTAATGGTTTTCACGCCAACATTAAGTAAACGTAGACATTAAGAGATTCCCCATTCTTAATACTCGTTTAACTCTAATGGTTTTCAAATTCCACACAAAACAACTCAAACCTATTATCAGATCCAATCCACAACTCATACCAAAACACATCAATTCATTTCTCCACAGAATCCAACCATAAACACATCCAATTTCATCAGTATTAATTAAGAACACGTCAAATACGACGAACACAAATCAACACAATCCACCACTCAAACGCAACAAGTTTCATTTACTCAAAATCATACATAAATGAGTTTAAATTCATTTTCCACGAAACATTCATCAATATAACCAAAACCTAACTCTAAGATTTTACCCATAAAGCCTTAGATTCATTTTCCTCCAAATCAACACTTCAACCCTAACAAATTCCTTTCCACACAACCACAGATAAGTCCCTAAATGCAAACTAGAAGTTTGGAAGGAGCCCTTACCTTCACGTTGGCTTTAACGTTCGATTACGGTACCGCGAGTAAATCTGGTAAAATCTCCGTTCGCAACGTCGCCTCCAAAGTTAGTTCCCTAGCACCGTAGCTTGGTAGTGAGCAACTTTCCCTTCTATCTCTTCGCGAAACGAAGC
>NC_021162.2:54550568-54561369 GCF_000331145.2 Cicer arietinum | reverse complement strand
CGAACAATTTAATATTTACATAATCATATACACATTCAAATAACTAATCCAAAAATTAGCACCAAGATTTTACGTTCATCTCATAACTCAAACGATGATTCAAAAAATGAAACATATTCTCATAGAGATCTAATTGCTCCAAATTGATCACGATTAAATTTTCTTTTGAGTTAACCATCACTTAAAAGTTACAACAAAAAGAAGCATATATAGATTTTCCAAGTAGAAGATAAGATAAATAATTATTTACTAGAAAATACAATACGTTATCAAACCAAATTGAATCACGTAGTGCAAAAACCACTTTCAAGGTTAGACATCATTCTAAAAATTAATTTCTAGAATTAAATTATTATTAAAAAAATACCACTAACCATTTAGCACCCAAAAATAATTCATTGAGAATTCCAAATTTTTCTTTAAATTATTTTTCAATAATTCAAGTCTAAATAAAAACAACTAAGATAAATCACATTTCTAAATACAATACAAATAAAATAAATCACGAATATTTTTAAAATTTATAAGATTTCTAAAAATTTATTCATATTTTAATCATCAAAAACACATTTTTAAATAGTTCATCACTGTAAAAATTATTATTTTCAACTTATATTTGAAATAAAATTTAAACTATATATAGATAGATAGGAAATTTTACAATTAATTAAAACTTCCAAAATAGTTCCAGTTTATTTTCTTATTTTATCAAACTTACAAAAAAAAAATGTATATCTATATACATTAAAGTAGTGCACATGACACAAAACATAAGACATATGATAATGATAATGAATTACACTAATTCATAAATCTACATAATAGTAGCCTCCTTTCACACTAACTACTTAACCTGCTTATAGATACATTCATCAGTTTTTATCAAGCCACAAAATTGGTCCAAAACATAACACACCATCAATTTTAAAGATTTTGGAGTTCTGTTCTAATCTTAAAAATTGAGTCTCAAATAAAAATTGTAATTTTATAATTAATAAAAAAAATTGATAAAATAAATTTTAGTTTCTATACGCATATCAATCTACATGATGCACTCTACACATACCAATCTAATGCATACCATTTTGTTAGGTTAATTCATAATAAATAAATAAAATCTACTTGTAAAATACATCAATTATAGAATCCAAAATTTAGATAACTTTTCAAAAAGAATTTCACTGTTTGGAAATTTTTTTTAAACTTTGTTTTTTTTTTCCCCTTCTTTTTACTTCTCTTTCTCAATTAATATACATTTTACCGTTAGTACTATGTAAATATCTGGAGAGTTCTTAAACTCTAAAACTCTAACATCGAGTCAAACTCTAATGAGTTCATAATATCATAATTATAAAAAAATCAATCATTTCAAATAAATATCCCAATACCCTCACGATTCAATATTTACACCAGCCCCCTAAACCAACATAACAACAACTCTTTTCAATTTTCTAAAAACAAGACATAGTAAAATGCTGTAAATTTTAAGCTGTTTTAAACATTAAATATAATCAGTAGCATATTATTATTGGTATTTTATAAATCAACAAAAATCCAATTCAATTTAATTTCTTTAAAATAATCAAAAGTAACTCAAACAAAAGTTATTTTCATCATATAAAATAGGTAAACTTTAACTCCTTCAAAATGTCATTTTTAAAAATTCTAAGTTCTACCAACCTCTAATATTCAATAATTACTATTGCTAGTAATATGAATTTCATACTATCTAAATCATGACGAACATTGTAAATTGTTTTCAAAACCAATATCAAAACTCTACTCATCTAGATACAACCATCAACACTTTCAAGTGATTTAAAATTAACATTCATCATTTAAAATCGATTTTTTTTCTTAACACAAGCCAACATAAAATAAAAATAAGAATTTTTTTTTTAGTAAAAATTAAAACTTTAAACATAAGAGACATATTTCCTATCTAACTCAAAGTTTAGAACGAAACATCTTTTTTTTTCTAAATTGAGTTTCAACAAAATAATAATAATTTGTACCTAGTAAAAGTCAATACTTAAATTTTTAAATATATAATTCATACGGAAATCAATGTTTCAATCAATTAGTTATTAGATCAAACACTTTAAACAGATACATATCAAATCTAAATATTTTAAATTGATTAAGGGTGAAATATACAACTGGTCAATCAAAATTATTATTTCCAACTATTCATATAAAACAAGAGTGCAAAAATCATAATTAGGTAGGCAAGCAATAAGCAACAAGTAACTAACATAATCTTATCAACAATTAAAATTAACTCAAATCTTAACAATTAATTTCATGGTTTATTTACTCACTTAAATAGGAATTTATGATCCATAACACAATCAGAGTAAGCAATTAATAAACAATTAATTAGTAATCTCGAAAATATGTATAATAATACAAGAGCATATAATCATTAACACAATTATATAACGGGAAAACAATCATAGAGAAAATAATTATTACACAAGAAAACACAATTCACACGACTGACATCCGTAACATAGAATCGACATTCGACCCATTCGGTCTGATTGGACAGACCTGCTCTGATACCACTAATGTGACACCTTTAACCCCAAAATAATATATATAATAATTTATATGATATTTCTATAAAATTTGTAGCGGATAAATAAAAATATGTTTCCAAGAAAATAAAAACTTTAATTTTTAATTTAGGATATCACGTTTCTCAAAAAATCAAAAGGAACACTTTAACTTCTTTACTCCATAGTGCAATCTCAATAAGCTTGAATTAAGTATAATTACTTGATTTAATTCTAAAAACCTACTAGTACTTATATGGTTTTCATACAAAAGTAGTTTCAAAATAAATAAGTAAAATACAAATTACCACCCTTATTCCTGGTATCACCTATCAGAGCGGGGTTCCTCCCAAACTTGAACTTCAAGACTTATTAACCTGTAACAACTGCGATTTCGCAAACGCAGGGCCAAGCCAGTCAAACACAAACAACCAAGGAGGCGAGTTTCAAAATCATGTTAATAGTATAATATAAGTAAGAAGAACACGCAACAATCATAATAGACCGTATCATAATCACATTACGATATATCAAAATATTTAAGTAAATAGTATCATATTATAACATCAAATTCGCTCAAGTAAGATAATCATCTCATTATAATATACACCAAATCATCTAAGAGTAATTATTATTACTTTTGAAACACATCAATCACCACAAAACAATCACAAGTAAATGCAATGTTATGCCTAGGAATTCCGCACCCGAATACCTCCAAGGTCTAACAATCTTGCCTGAAGGCTCGACAGCAAACCGCCACGATCAAGCTCATTCAGTTGTACTTCCCCGGAATCACTAGGCTTGTCAGGCCCTACCTATATGACGACAAAATAATCTCCACTTCACAAATTCACAATATTTATTTTCTCCACTCGTTGGTATATGATACTCCATTAATACCGTCATCTCAGACACAAATTGAAATCACAATATTCTCATCACAATTTATAACATTACTATAATTAATCACACATCATCATCATCATCACATAAACTCATCACAATTTATAGAATCACTATCATCAATCATACAACAACACATATATTCATCACAAATTTATCACATCACCATTATTAATCATACATTATCATCATTACATATAATTATCACAACACATCTATTTTTATTATAACATCATTTAAACTCATTTAATCAAACATATGCATAAAATTAATTCAACAACCAATATCACAATAATATCACACACCACACATTTAAAGAAATTAAATCAAATATCACAATAATATCAAATATCACAATAACATCATATGTCACACATTTAACAAAATTAAATCAAATATCACAATAATATCAAATGTCACACATTCAAACAAGTTAAATCAATCAACACCCTACAAACATTTCTATTCTATATTTTAATCTCACAATTTCTATATTTTCACATTAATTAATTTATCCCTCAAAGGGCTACTGCCATAGGTAGCGAGCCCCGGATGAATCGTTGGGAAATACGGTTTTCCCGTTCATCTCACAATATATTACACTCATGAATTCAAACGCTCTCTCACCCCTTACCTTATTTCGACGCTTTCACACACGAATAGGATTCCACGAGCAAACAGCCATTGTTCATTGACTCTTTGTCCATCAATTGATTTAACTCGACAGTTTATGGTTAAAAATAAAATATGAGAAGATACTCTAAAAACTAAATTCGAAATCCGGTCAAGGAAAATTACCATAAATTAGAAATCCAATCAGTGGATAATATAGCCACTTTTCACACGGTCGTTTTGGCGTTGTTTTCACTCAAATCGGACTTACGGTGAAAGAGAACAGTGCAAAATAACAAATTCTACAAACGGAGAAGTCGGGTATTTTAGAGAGAAATTGGGGTTGTTAAAATTCTGGAAAATTATGTTTAATGGACTAGTTAAATGAATGAAATAACATACTCAAATTTGGGTGAGAATGGAGAAATTTTTCTGGACAGTTATCGATCGCCGGTGTCAAACGATAGGTTGTTGTTGTGTTTCTACTTTGGTTTCAAAGCTGCCCTTTCAATTCCCGTTTGTTTAGTTGTTGTTTTATTTTATTAACAATTAGGGTTCACACATGGTTAAAACTCTTTGGTCCCTTTATTTATTTTTAAATAAAACCAATAATTAATAAAACTAATGTTTTAACATTTTTTTTAACATAATTTAATTACTAAATATTGCTAATATTTTATAAAATATAGTAATAAATCGTTTAAAATATATTAATAATCAAAACCTTCATATTCAAAATAATCACCCTATTGATACTTTTTTTTTGTAATACTCACATTAAAATACTATCATAATTAGAGAAATATTCAAAATTATAAAATAAATAAGTATAAAATCAACACTTTATATTAAATACTAAATCATATTAAATATATATATAATCACAATATCATAATAAGTATATAAAAATAAAGAAAATCAAGCACAATATTACCACTATCTCAAGATAATTATTTATAAAGTAAATAATTAAAATAAAATATATTTAGAATTAAATAAATATAATTAAGTACACATTCATAATAAGTATATAAAAAATAAAGAAAATCAAACACAATATTACCACTATGTCAAGATAATTATTTATAAAGTAAATAATTAAAATAAAATATATTTAGAATTAAATAAATATAATGAAGTACACATTTAATATTAGTCAAACACATAAAAAATGATATATTAATTGGGTGTGCGTATATACACGTAAAATCGTATAAAATCTTTTTCTTTAAAATATATATTACACTAAATATTATTATTTTTTTAAAAAAAATATATCAAATAATAAAATATAATATTTATTATTTATATCACTCATGTAATCTAGTATATATAAAACTAGCACATCATAAAAATCACCTATATAACGGAAATTAATCACAAAGTTTATTAACATATATTTTATAATAATTTTAACATCAAATTAATTATTTAAAATCCTATTTAATTAATAAAATAGTTTATCATAAAATTTAGGGTGTTACAGGCTCTTAAAGATATTTTTGGCATTAAATTCACAAAATACCAAAATACACCAAAAATACAATAATTACAAATTAAACTAAGGGCCTTACAACATCGGACATGTATGCCTAATTACCTTCCTATCTCCAGGGTACTAACCGGTCGGATGATCTTGATTTTCCTCTGAGGGCAAAGCCCAGATTTCCACAATAGTTGTAAAGGTCACCAACCGAAATTAACAAATATCACACAACATTTAAGTTTCTTATACACAACATGAACTTTCAACTTAGCATACTCTTTGAAAGGGTTTTCATATGCCAAACATGCATAATCAACGTTGAAAAATGAAGTTTTTAACAAAACTGCACTGTCGTATTCGAATACAGCGTCATCCTTGTATTCGAATACAGTGTTGTTTTAGAAGTCAGTAGCAAAATCATGACATCTGTATTCAAAGACAGCATACTTGCAGTCGAGTACAATGCTGTTTCAAAAGTTAGTAGCCAAATCAGGACATTTGTATTCGAATACACATCAGAAAACAACAAAAAATAGCATAAATCAACTTTTTAAAAAGGTTTCGAAATCAATCAACACTTACACACGAATCCAAACAATCTCACCTACCAATTAGGGCACAATCACAACAAAAATTGAGCATACGTATACAATCATCACAATATATCAAACATGACCCGCGTGCCAAGCACCTTAATGCAATGTGTATATGCCCAAAATGCATGAATTCTGGAATTCCAATTAAAACTCTCCCTGAGAGTCGAAAATTATAATTGTACAGTCTCTCACAGACCAGTTCTAATTACCAAGGTGCCACCTATCACATGCACGCACGATTTATTAAAGTGTAGCCTATCACAGGTCTTACACCTCAATTCCAAACAAAAACCCTCCACGAGAGGCATAAATCCTAAACGAACCGTTCCTCACGAACCAACACGAGTGTAGTCTCTCACGGACAAACACAATTTACTAGGGTGTAGTCTCTCACGGACAAACACCAGTGCAGTCTCTCACGGACAAACACGATTTACTAAGGTGTAGTCTCTCACGGACAAAAACAATTTACTAGGCTGCAGTCTCTCACGGACAAACACCAGTGTAGTCTCTCATGGACAAACACATGTGTAGTCTCCCACGAACAAACACAATTTACTAGGGTGTAGTCTCTCACGGACAAACACTAGTACAATCTCTCACGGACAAACAAGATTTACTAAGGTGTAGTCTCTCAAGGACAAACACTAGTGCAGTCTCTCACGGACAAACACAATTTACTAGGGTGTAGTCTCTCACAGACAAACACTAGTGTAGTCTCTCACGGATAAACATAATTTACTAGGGTGTAGTCTCTCACGGACAAACACCAGTGCAGTCTCTCACGGGCAAATACGATTTACTAAGGTGTAGTCTCTCACAGACAAACACTAGTGCAGTCTCTCACGGACAAACACAATTTACTAGGGTGTAGTCTCTCACGGACAAACACAATTTACTAGGGTGTAGTCTCTCACGGACAAACACAATTTACTAGGGTGTAGTCTCTCATGGACAAACACCAGTTAAATCCTCTTAAGGATAAGATGAACCACTCCACTCATGGAACCATCTCGTTCCCCATTGCGGTCACCACTTCTTCGATTTCTGAGCTTCATTTCGAGAAGTGACAAAGGAGAAAGTTGCTCACTGCCACACTATGGTGCTATGTGTCATGTAAGTGATTCTCTATGCGTCATGTAAGTGAGATATATTTATTTCATTTATGAAAAATTGTCAAAATCCATTACTGAAATTTTTCCTCCCTTTAAAACAATCGAACAAATGTGCCATTTTCAATTTGTTTAAAAAAACTTTCAGAGTTTGACGAAATATATGATTTAAAAACTTTCATAGTGAAAAATATTATACGTGGCTATTTTATAAATAAGATTATTTCGATCATGAAAATGATTATTGACGCTGGATGTCTGTAATTCTTCTTCTATAAACGAATGCAATGTTAGTTAAGGTGGTTGAAACTAATTTTTAGATGAGAGTTGAGTGATGTGATTATGATTAAGTATCATAAAAGATAGTTGGGAGAATTTAAAATTAAATTTAAGTGAGTAATTTATTGTGTTAAATTTTTTTAGAGATTTATTTATAATTGAGAGATTCAATTAATGAAAGGATGGAGGGCAATAACTCCCCTCTCCTTTAAATATGAGAACCCCACAACCTACCCCATTACCCACTCATCTATTGTTTTTATCATATTCTTCTTTTTCTCTAAACACACAAAACCCTAACTTTTCGTCTCAATTTTTAAGCTTCTAAAAAACTTCAAACCCAAAAAGCATGAACTACACAAGTGCTCTGCTACTCTTGGGGAATCTATTAGATTAAGTAACTCATCTTTCCTTTTCCCTATCTAAAAATCGTAAACCCTCTATATAATATAGAGGTATGTTTTTTCTTGATTTTTGTTATTATTGAGGTGTATATATATGTGAAATTAGTATTCTATATTATAGTCGAGAAAAGAAAATAAACCCCTAAAAAATTTGAGGTAGCTGCACTCTATGCACTAAAAATAAGAAAATTAATTTTTGAATGTATTTGAGTTATGTGATAAGTTTATTTCAGTAAATGAGTTTGAATTCACCTTAGAAACTTTACTAAAATGGGGTGAGTTGTTAAAGTTATGTAAATTTCAATTTTTACTTATTTGATGTGATCAAATTTTTTACTTATTAACTAAAATGTGATCAAATTAAAAATTAAGTTGGTTATGGTTTGTTGTTAAACATAGATTACTATGTTGTTGTATTAAAAACAGATATGGTATATTTTTTTTGAAAAATCTTATTTAAACAAAAAAGTTATGACTAAATTTTGGTAGAAAAAAATATAGCGAAAATTATACGTTCAAGGCTTTGTTTGAAAAGTTTATGATTATGGGTTAAAGTGGTTTCAAACTTGATCGCGTTATTTTTTATTTATCCAAAATAATCCTTATTTTTTCAAAATGTTGTCAAAAAAGAAAGAATTAGAGTTTTCAATTTTTATAAATTTTTGAGAAAATCAAGATGATAGAAAATGTCTTAGTTGATTTTAATGAATAGTATAAGTTGAGTTGTGTGTGGTTATTGTCAAATTTCATCGTTTTTGGTTGGTTATTGTCATCGTTTTCGATTGGTTATTGTCAAATTATTTTGGTGTGGAAAACATCTTTTAAGTGGATTGTAACTCCCTAACCTCTAAATAAGGATTTAAAGAAAAATATAGCTAAGTTTTTTAGGTAAGTTTAATTTGTGAAATTCAAAAAATTAAAACTTAATTAAAATGAAATAACTTAATTAAAAGGCTTCTTTATTACTGCAAGACTTGACAATACAATTTAATATAGTCAAATTTTTAAAAGGCTCTTTTACAGCGCTTATTTGAAAATAAGCGCTGTAAAAGACCTCCGTGTGTTATTATGTTATTTGAATGCCTTTTACAGCGCTTTTCCACATAAGCGCTCTAAAATGTCTCTTTATGTTAATTTTAAGAGGCTCTTTTACAGCGCTTTTCCCAAATAAGCGCTGTAAAAGACCTCCGTGTGTTATTATGTTATATGAATGTTTTTTAAAGCCTTTTACAGCGCTTTTCCACATAAGCGCTCTAAAATGTCTCTTTATGTTAATTTTAAAAGGCTCTTTTACAGCGCTTTTTCCAAATAAGCGCTGTAAAAGACCTCCGTGTGTTATTATGTTATATGAATGTTTTTTAAAGCCTTTTACAGCGCTTTTCCACATAAGCGCTCTAAAATGTCTCTTTATGTTAATTTAAAAAGGCTCTTTTACAGCGCTTTTTCCAAATAAGCGCTGTAAAAGACCTCCGTGTGTTATTATGTTATATGAATGTTTTTTAAAGCCTTTTACAGCGCTTTTCCACATAAGCGCTCTAAAATGTCTCTTTAGGTTAATTTTAGAAGGCTCTTTTACAGCGCTTTTTCCAAATAAGCGCTGTAAAAGACCTCCGTGTGTTATTATGTTATATGAATGTTTTTTAAAGCCTTTTACAGCGCTTTTCCACATAAGCGCTCTAAAATGTCTCTTTAGGTTAATTTTAGAAGGCTCTTTTACAGCGCTTTTTCCAAATAAGCGCTGTAAAAGACCTCCGTGTGTTATTATGTTATATGAATGTTTTTTAAAGCCTTTTACAGCGCTTTTCCACATAAGCGCTCTAAAATGTCTCTTTATGTTAATTTTAAGAGGCTCTTTTACAGCGCTTTTCCCAAATAAGCGCTGTAAAAGACCTCCGTGTGTTATTATGTTATTTGAATGCCTTTTACAGCGCTTTTACACATAAGCGCTCTAAAATGTCTCTTTATGTTAATTTTAAGAGGCTCTTTTACAGCGCTTTTCCCAAATAAGCGCTGTAAAAGACCTCCGTGTGTTATTATGTTATTTGAATGCCTTTTACGCCTTTTACAGCGCTTTTGTCAAATAAGCGCTGTAAAAGACCTCCGTGTGTTATTATGTTATTTGAATGCCTTTTACGCCTTTTACAGCGCTTTTGTCAAATAAGCGCTGTAAAAGACCTCCGTGTGTTATTATGTTATTTGAATGCCTTTTACAGCGCTTTTACACATAAGCGCTCTAAAATGTCTCTTTATGTTAATTTTAAGAGGCTCTTTTACAGCGCTTTTCCCAAATAAGCGCTGTAAAAGACCTCCGTGTGTTATTATGTTATTTGAATGCCTTTTACGCCTTTTACAGCGCTTTTGTCAAATAAGCGCTGTAAAAGACCTCCGTGTGTTATTATGTTATTTGAATGCCTTTTACGCCTTTTACAGCGCTTTTGTCAAATAAGCGCTGTAAAAGACCTCCGTGTGTTATTATGTTATTTGAATGTTTTTTAAAGCCTTTTACAGCGCTTTTCCACATAAGCGCTCTAAAATGTCTCTTTATGTTAATTTTAAGAGGCTCTTTTACAGCGCTTTTCCCAAATAAGCGCTGTAAAAGACCTCCGTGTGTTATTATGTTATATGAATGCCTTTTACAGCGCTTTCACACATAAGCGCTCTAAAAGGCTTCTTTAGTTAAATTCTTAAAAGGCTCTTTTACAGCGCTTTTGACAAATAAGCGCTGTAAAAGACCTCCGTGTGTTATTATGTTATATGAATGCCTTTTACAGCGCTTTCACACATAAGCGCTCTAAAAGGCTTCTTTAGTTAAATTCTTAAAAGGCTCTTTTACAGCGCTTTTCCCAAA
>NC_021162.2:54542144-54547874 GCF_000331145.2 Cicer arietinum | reverse complement strand
TTTTTGACAATTTCAAAACATAACAGATCATGTGTAGAAGAGATTTAATATATATATAACAATTTTTAGTAGATTTAATATATATATAACAAAACATAACAGATCATGTGTAAAAATATATATATATATATATAACAATTTTTAGTAGATTTAATATACATATAACAAAACATAACAGATCATGTGTAAAAAATACCTGAGACAACGTAGATGGCCGCACAGTACGTAGAGGATATTAGGGTTCCCAACGTATATAATCATTTGAAAGATGTAGAGGATATGAGGGTTTCCAACGTATATAATTATTTGAAAGATGTAGTTTACAGTGCTTGTGAAAAAAGCGCTGTAATAGGTAGTTAAATTCAATGAAAGCGCATGTATTTTACAGCGCTTGTGAAAAAAGCGCTGTATTAGGTAGTTCAAATATTTGGAAGCGCATGTGTTTACAGCACTTGTGAAAAAAGCGATGTAAATGATACGCGAAAGCGCTTCATTTTACAGCGCTTTTATGAATAGCGCTGTAAACGCCTTATAACGTTATGCACAAACGTTATATGACCTACAACAGCGCTTGTTTTACAACGCTTGTGAACAAAAGCGCTGTAAAAGGCTCCGTTATTTTTAAAATATAATTACAACAGCGCTTGTGTTTAGCAAGCGCTGTAAAATGGGCGCTGTTAAATGTCATTTTTGGTGTAGTGGATATTTGATTTAATTTCGTTAAATGTTTGATATTTGATATTATTGTGATATTGAATGTCGAATGAATTTTATGTATATGTTTGATCTGATGTGTTTATGTGATGTGATGATAACAAATGAATGCATCGTGATAATTTTATGCGATGATGATGATGTATGATTAATAATTGCTATGCTATAAATTTGTGATAAGTTTATGTTATGATGTATGACTGATGATAGTGATGCTATAAATTTTTGATGAGTTTATATGATTATGATGATGTGTGATTAATATAAATTTGTCATGAGAATATTGAAGTAACCCATAATTCATGAAAAAAATGGTGGTTCCAATTTGTGTTTGAGATTACGGTCTTAATGGAGTATCATAGGCCAACGAGGATAGAAAATAAATATTGAGAATATGTGAAGTGGAGATTATTTTGTAATCATATAGGTAGGGTCTGACAAGTCTAGTGATTATGGGGAAGTACAACTGAATGAACCAGATCGTGGCGGTCTGCTGTTTAACCTTAAGGCAAAATTGTTGGACCTTGGATGGTATTTGGGTGGGGAATTCGTAGGTGACTTTGAGGTAGCACTCCAAATATTGGGAGCTACCATGCAACACATGTTTACCTCGACTATTGTGTATATATGTTTCAGGTTAAGTTTAGCTGATTTATGAGGACATAGCTAATTTGAATTGTTCGTCCACCGGGATGATGACATAGTATCAAACCTCATAACCAACTACTTCAGAGTTATAATGGTACCATATTTTGACGTAGAGTCTAAGGTCATGCATAGCGTTGTATTTTTCTTAGATAATTTGATTTTATCGTGAAATGTATTGATTTTTCATGAGTGGTTTTGACTTCATAATGTTGTTTTTTCTTGAAGAATATTTGTGTAATGATACGGTTTATTTATGATTAATTGTGTGCTCTCCTCACTTATATTATACTATTAACATGATTTTGAAACTCACCTCATCCGTTTTTTGTGATTGACTGGCTTGGCTCTGAGTTTGTGAAATCGCAGTTATTACAAGTTAATAAATCTTGAAGTACAGGTTTGGGAGAATCTCCGCTCTAATAGGTGATATCGGGAATGAGAGTCATAAGTGTATCTTTATTTATTTAATTATAAACAACTTTTTGGATGAAAATCTTATAAGTACAAGTAAACGTTTGGAATTAAGAAATTATAGTTAAATCAAGTTTATGCGGATTGCATTGTTTTATAAGAAGAAAAAGTTTAAAGTGTCCCTTTTGAATTTTAAGAAATGTGATATCCTAAATTAGTTATAAGAGTTTTATTTTCTTGAAAACAAATTTTCTTTATCTGCAACGAATTAAAATTTTAAAAAATCTTGTATGAATTATTACATATTATTTTGGAGTTTAGGGTGTCACAAATGTCTCTTAAGCCAAATACGATCTACAACCGAGTTAAAATTTATTCTAATATAGATTATTTAAATTCGATATAATAAAATTTTTTCGACCGTTATTGATAACACTTTTACTGCACAAGAAAAGACTATATAGGACTATTAGACATTACATTTAAATTGACCAAGTTAATTTGAACTACAACCTTAGCGCACCGAGCCTATTTTCATATGAGCCCAACATTTGTGATAGAAAGAAAAAAACTGCTTCAATATAGAAATAAGGGAATGCAAATAACGGAAAGGCATATTCATAAATAGTCACAAGTTCAATGGAAATGTACTTAAATTAGTCGATTAATTTGAAATGAGAACTTAATTATAATCAGTCAAAGTAATGGATAGTAGGAACTACACTTTAAAATCTTATTTATACTCTATAAATACCAATTGTACAAATCATAATAAATTTACATCAATCCAAATAAACTTATTTTACTTACAGTCAAAATAATGGATTGTAGGAACTACACTTTAAAATCTTATTTATACTCTATAAAAATTAATTGTACAAATCATAATAAATTTACAACAATCCAATTAAACCAATTTTACTTACAGTTTCTCTGCTCTTCAAATTTACTTACATTATTTTCATTATTCTTAAATAGTTATCTTCATAAATTGTCAAAATTAACACTCTTTGGAACAATTAAGGAATTCACAATCACTCAACTTTTTTTTCATTGATGTAATTGCATTGTGCATTTGATTTTCTAAAAGACAATAGAACTAGACAACCAAATTTTTGTTTAGAAATCGATCATGAGACTATTTAGAATAGGTAGCAAGAAATTGAACAAAAGCAAAAATTCTGGTCCCTAAAAAAACAACAGTACAATTTTTCGTCCAAGATACAAGCAGTCAAGAATATAAAAATATCTTTTTAAATTTTCTACTAAAATATTATTGCCATTTTCTACTATCTCGTGTATCTCTCCTCTCTCTCTCTCTCTCTCTCTCTCTCTCTTTCTTTTTGTTGTCTAATCTCTCTCTCTTTCTTTTTGTTGTCTAATCTCTCTCTCTTTCTATTGTTTCATGTGTCTCTCTCCCTCGTACCTCTGTCTCATGTATCTCTTCCTCTATTTCATATTGATGCATCTTAGCTCTTTCTACACATACATCTATCTCTTATCTTTATATATCCCTTTCTCTTTTTCAACCTTCAATATTTCCCTCATTTTATAGATTAGGTAATCACAATAAACAACCATTAGCTAAATGACTGAAAAGTTCATATTAAATAGCTAGAATATATAAAATAAGAATAAAAATATTATTGAAAAAAGATTAAGAGTTTTGTAGAATATGAAAATATGAGAATGGACTTACCAACAACATCAACTAGAGCAAGAAATAGAAACACAAAAAGGATCATAGTATAAAAAACCTTAGAGAATTTTAGCCATTTTTACTCTACCTTTGCATGCAACAAATACAAAATTGTTTGATCATTTTATATTGTGAAAAACCTCATGCTATGCTTATTTCAGTTGAATAGTTTTTAGTACAACGAAGGATCATATTTGTCACTTTAGCTCATGTAATTGATTACTTGACTTTAGAGTATATCTTTAATTTTTTATTTCTTATCTATTCTTTCATATTAGAATGAGGTTCAAAACCAACATTATGCTTCAATTAAATAGCTATTAGAATATATATTCAACTAAAAAAACATTTATATATTAAATTTTTTATTAAATGTCCTTTAAGCAAAAGACGATCCACAACCGAGTTAAAATTGATTCTAATATAGATTATTTGAATTGGATATAATAAAATCTTTTTCGACCGCTATTGAGGACACTTATCCATTTTATTGCAAATGAATAAACTTTATAGGGCCGTTAGATATTATATTTAAATTGACCAAGTTAATTTGAACTACAACCTTCGTGCATGGGGCCAATTTTCATTGAGCCCAACATTAGTGAGAAAAAGAAAACAAATTGCATCAATATAAAAATAAGGGAATGCAAATAATGGAAAGGCATATTCATAGATCGTCACAAGTTTGAAGAAAACGTACTTGAATTAGTCGATTAATTTGAAATGAGAATTTAATTATAATCTATCAAAGTAATGGACTGAAGGAACTACACTTTAAAGTCTTATTTATACTCTATAAATACCAATTGTATAAATCATAATAAACTTACATTAATTTAAATAAATATATTTTACTTGTAGTTTATCTGCTTTTCAAATTTACTTACATTATTTTAAATATTCTTAAATAGTTATCTACATAAATTGTCAAAATTAAGACTCTTTGAAACGTTTAAGAAATTCACAACCAATCAAACATTTTTTTCATTGATGTAATTGCATATGGTGCATTTGATTTGCTAAAAACACAATAGAACTAGACACCAAATTTTTGTTGTACCCTATTTTCTTTAGAAATTGGTCATGAGACTGAAATCAAGAATACCAAAAGCATAAATTATGTCCTCTCATAAAACGACGGTACAATTTTTTATCCAAGATATAAGGAATCAAGAATACCAAAATATCTTTTTAAGTTTACAAGTAAAATATTATTACCATTTTCTCATATCTCATGTCTCTCTCCTCTATCACTTTGTCACTCTTTTCTCACTCACTCACTCTCTCCTTCTTTCTGTTGTATAACAACTTTCTTTTTATTATTTCATCTCTCTCTCTCTCTCTCACTCTCTCTCTCTCTTATCTCTTCATGTTATCTCTTTTTGCAGTCATGTGCCTCTCTCCCTCATATATCTCTCTCATGTATCTTTTCCTCTATTTGATATTGATGCCTATTAGCTCTTTCTACACACACATCTCTCTCTCATCTTTATATATCCATCTCATGTCTCTCTTTTTAAACCTTCAATCTCTCCCTCCTTTTAGATTTAAGTAATCGCAATAAACAACCATTAGCTAAATTACCGATAAACTTTCATATTTGTCAATAATTGTTTTAAAGACTCTTCCTAAAATTAGAATAATTATTAAATGTCTCTTTGGAAAATCATGCATCATCGTTTTTTCTTTAACTCATTTTAACTCATCATAGTAAGAAAGGCACATAAAACTTTGTGGTTATCGAAAGAGCAATTATAGTATTCAACAATGGCTAAATCGTTGTCGGAATAATTTACCAATTAAAACAACATGTATTTATGCATAAAATAAAAAGCATCATATGATAAAAGTCAATGCATAAATCTATCTATTATAATATATTAAATCAAATTCTCAATTTTTATTAAATGACACATCACACACTTATTCCGATTAGTTGAGAAAAAATCACATCATATCTTATATTATCTCAAGAACCATTCTTTCAATTCCATCTAAAACTTTGGCGGAGAGTACTCTTTAGATTCAAAGTTTTGTCATTTGCACAAAAATAATAATAATAATAATAATAATAATAATAATAATAATAATAATAATAATAATGATGATAATAGTAATGATGATGATAATAATAATAATATGAATAATAATAATAATAATAATTATTATTATAATAATAATAATAATAATAATATTAATAATAATAACAATAATAATAATAATAATAATAATAATAATAATAATAATAATAATAATAA
>NC_021162.2:54535443-54541056 GCF_000331145.2 Cicer arietinum | reverse complement strand
TAATAATAATAATAATAATAATAATAATAATAATAATAATAATAATAATAATAATAATAATAATAATAATAATAATAATAATAATAATAATAATAATAATAATATACCTGCTTCCTAATTGTGAATAATGCGCTTCCAAATTGTGCTAATAGAAGACGGGAAGAAAACATAAGGGGTTAGCTGGCCAATAGTCGCTTCCTAATTGCAATCAGGTACAATGGTATAAATTTCATCAATTTGATTTTGACAAATACATGAATTTTGATAGATAATAAGAATGAGTCATATAATTGAAATTGACACCCAAGAATAACAATAAGTTACCTACAATTGAACTTGATTATCATGATTAGTAATCTATGCTATTCTTTTAAGCATTCTAGTGGAAAAATGATAATTATTTTAAGATAGTGAAATTGATAATTATTTTAGGATAGTGAATTTGATGGTTGTTACTAGGATAGTGAATTTACTGGTTGTTGTTGGAAAACGAATATAGAACTCATGGTAGGCATTGAACCAAAAAAATTTGATTAACAACATTCTCCTGTGGTAGTAAATGTAGAATAATATCTACTATCAAAAGAGCTGGCAATTGGAAAAATTTATATTAACATACTTATGTCAGATGTGTAGAGAATATTTTAGTGATTCATGAATATTTAAGCTAACCATTTAGAACAATATCAATGATAGGATGTAGGGGAGAGAGATGTTATTATAATCTAATATTGAAAGTTTTGTTTTGATTTTTTTATAATAGTTAGATAATGCGCGATAAGAAAATATTAACCAAAATGATTCAAATTGGGATAGAACAACCTTGACATATGATGTAGTGCCGACTAAGGACATTAGGTTGGATAAATGAGTAGTCTAAATAAGAGATAGTGATTTGTTGGAGATAATTGCATACTTAAGGGACCTTACTGGTTTACTATAAACGCAGAAAAATACATAAAAGAAGCAATATGCTATTTAAGAGTTGTTATCGTACAAATTTCTAGAAGATAAGTTAGCAAATAAACTATTAGCATCATACATAAAGGATTTAGTTTATTTTGTAAAATTCAGTATAGTCAATAATAAGTCGTAGCTACAAATACAATTCAGTGTAATATATATAAAAATCTATTTAAAAACCAAATATATATATATATAGACACAATATTTAGTTCTTCTATCATGCTTAGTTTTAATAAAATCTGATTATAGTAATATGTGTGTTGAATGGTATTAAATATATTTTTTGATATACATTACAATAATAAATAAATTATTTATGTATTATTAATAAATAAATTATTTAGCTATAGGAGCAAGTAATTAATTTGTACTTGGTTGTTGCGTTGAATTATTCTCGCTTGTGAACTGTTAGAGACAGTGGTTGGCGAAGACGTGACACGTTAAATCAGCGGATTAGCTTCGTTGGGAAAATCTTCAGCCAAAGTAAGGGGTGAGAGGAGGTTCGACTTTATGAGTATAAAATAACGTGAGATGAACGTGAATGCTGAAATTTCTAGAGATTCATTTGGGGCTTATTACGTACGGTCTAGCCCTACGGAGGAGTAATAATTAATTAATAATATATGAATGATAATAGTGAGGAATAAAATATGATTTAGCAACCTATAGAATTATTGTGAATTTATTTATATCAAGATTGCATGTTGTCTCTTATGTTGATTGTTATTGTATGAATGATATGTACTTGAGTGTTTTTGTTACTTGATTGAATTTGTGATATTACTTGAATGTGCAACCTATTGGATTCCTTATTATGTGATTGATGAAACTGAATTGTGTATTGTGAGTAGTGTAAACTAAATATTAGGATTTTATTGTGATTGACTTATATAGATATTTAATGATGAATATTGTAAAGACAAACTGATCCTTATTGAGTTACGATGATCGAGTAAGTCTGAGATATGTGTTGTAGATTTTGGAGTTAGGATTATTTTGTCATCATATAGGGAGGGTCTGACAAACCTAGTGATTCAGGGAAGTACAATTGAATGAGTCTGATCGTGGAGGGCTACAGTCGAACTGTAAGGTAAGACTACTAGACATTGGGGGTACCTCTAGTGGAGAATTCTAAAGTGGATTATTGGGTTATTTCCTAAGATCGGGAGCTACCGTGCAACACAAGAGTATCTCGACCGTTGCGTAAATGTATAATCGGGTTGAGTTGAGGGGATCTATGAGGACTTGGCCATTCATGAATTGTCCGTCCATTCTTTTAGTGGCATAGTATCAGGCCTATTAGCCAAGTACTTCAGAGTAGAATGGTACCAAATGATGAAGAAGTATAGAGTATAGGACATGCATAACATTTCATCCTTGTGACTGCTCTATTGTGATTGATTTAGATTCACCTTTGATATTATGATCTTGAGTGTTTCTCCTGTTTGTGTTGATTTGACTAATTGCGTGTTCTCCTCGTTTATCATATACTATTACATAATTTTGATACTCACCCTTCGTTGTTTGTGTTTAGCATTTGCGATAGACACAGACGAGTTGAAGGCTGCAAGTGATGACTAGTACCATCGGAGAGGTGGAAGCCATCATGTCTTGAAGACTGTTATTATATGCATTGTGTTCATGTTATTTTCAGCATTGTTTTTTATATTGAGAATTCTCGCTCTGATAGTGACATCGAGTTGGGAGTATATTTTCAATTAATATTAAGCATATGCATGTGTGCTTCAAAAAATATTTTTTTGTCTGATATTGTGATTTCAAGTTGTTAAGTTTGATGGAACTTTTGGATTTTTTTGACGTGTTTATGATTACGTGATACTCTTTACCTTAATAATAAATAAATATGTTTAGAAGTTTATATATTTAGTTATTTGAAGAAGTTCGTAGTTTTAAAAATATGAAAATTAAAAAAAAAAAATTATTTGGGGTTTACGGTGTCACAAGGTGCTTTTAATTTGTTTTCATCACTTAACTTTTTGGTTTATTATTGCTTGGTAATTGAATTTTTGTGCATCTTTGTTGTGACACCCTATAGAACCATCATCAAGTAGAGTCTTAACATTACTTCAAATAATTCCAAAACTAGTTTCTGACCACATCAACACATAAGAATTATTGCGGACCTGACAACTCAACCCACCTAAACCGACGCATGATCAGATAACAACTCCCACTTACAGGTTGACCTACAATCTATAACCAAGGTTCCACAGCCCCCAAAGAAAACCAAACCAAAAGCTCTGATACCACAGTGTAACACCCCGATTTTCAAAGCGAGGGTGTATTTTTTTTTTTTTCAAAAGAGATTAAAATAAAACAGAGAAAAACAAATAAGGAAATACCTTTGGATAAATAATTGAGTCATTATAATTTACAAGCAGCGGAAAAGTTTCTCAAAATACGAATCCAAAGTATTTACATTTCAAAAGGTGGTACATAGACCCCATCATAATAAAATGTCAAACAGACAATATTAGTATAGGTACAGTTTTCCAAATTAAAATATTGCAACCCAAAAAGAAGGACGTCTAGTCCCTATACATCAACCTAATCTGATCATCCCACCAAAAAACTATACACCCTGAGTGATCTCCACGCGCCCCGTGAGATCCTCCTACATAGCTCCAGTTCAAGCATTCCCATCTACATTACCATCCCTAGGGTATAAACCAGTAGGGTCGTCCTGACTCTCATCTGAGGGCAAAGCCCAAATTTCCACAATAGTTGTAAAGGGTCACCAACCGAAATTAACAGATAACACATAACATTTAAGTTTTAAATGCACAAAATAACCTTTCAACTAAGCATGCACCTTAAAAGGATTTCTCATATGCTAAAAGTTCATGTAATGCTTGCCAATTAAAAATGAAATCAAAATGAAGTTCTCAAACCATCAAGTAATACATAACTGACCAAAGCATTGATAAATCAATTGAGCAATCGATTATCTAACTCAAAATAAGGACTTTTGCTGAGCCAATCGATTGCCAAATCGATTTGGTCAGTTCTGCTGAGTTTCTGCATGACCAAATCGATTTCTAAGTCGATTTTGTCAGTTTTGATGAGTCCCTGTGTTGCCAAATCGATTTCCAAATCGATTTCGGCAGTTTTGCTGAGTTCCTGCCTCTCTGCCAATCGATTTCCAAATCGATTTCTTAAAAGATTTTGAAAGATATATTTATACAATCGATTGGCAAATCGATTAGGTTAAAATAGTGAACTTCCTGCAACTCATCCAATCGATTGGGAAATCGATTTCCCTGATCATTTTTCCAAAAATTCATGAATTAACTCAAGTCATTCCTAATCAAGTCCACAACCTAACACTTACACCTAATAACCAACACATAACACTTAGCACCTTCAACGTAATTACCACGATAAATCAAAATTCAAATCACTCAATCATACACTCAAATCAAATACGACTCGCGTGCCAAGCACCCTAATGCAATGCGTATATGCCAAAATGCATGGACTCGGAATTCCAAACCAAAACCCTCCTCGAAGGGCCGTAAATCATAATTGTACCGCCTATCGCAGGCCAAAGTACCAATTACCGAGGTGCCACCTATCACGGGTCTGCACGATTTACTAAAAAGCGTAAACCATAAACGTACTGCCTATCACGGGCCCGTATCGTTTACCGAGGTGCCACCTATCACGGGTCTGCACGGTTTACTAAAAAGAACGTAAATTGTAAATGTACCGCCTATCACAGGCCAAAGTACTATTTACCAAGGTGCCACCTATCACGGGTCTGCACAATTTACCCAAAAACGAAAACCATAAACGTACTGCCTATCACGGGCCCGTATCGTTTATCGAGGTGCCACCTATCACGGGTCTGCACGGTTTTCAAAAACGTAAATCTTAAATGTACCGCCTATCACAGGCCAAAGTACTATTTATCAAGGTGCCACCTATCACGGGTCTGCACGATTTACAAAAAGCATGAAAATGCATGAGCATATACTGACTCCATCCACAACAATCGTTAAGCAAATGCAGATATTAAAAGATTCCTCATTTTTAATACTCATTTAACTTACACGATTTTCACAACAAACATTAAGCAAACAGAAATATAAAGAGATTCCCCATTCTTAATACTCTTTTGACTTAAACGATTTTCAAAACAAACTTTAAGTAAACAGAAATATTAAGAGATTCCTCATTCTTAATACTCATTTAACTTAAACGATTTTCAAAACAAACTTTAAGTAAACAGAAATATTAAGAGATTCCTCATTCTTAATACTCATTTAACTTAAACGATTTTCAAAACAAACTTTAAGTAAACAGAAATATTAAGAGATTCCTCATTCTTAATACTCATTTAACTTAAACGATTTTCAAAACAAAACATTAAGTAAACGTAGACATTAAGAGATTCCCCATTCTTAATACTCATTTAACATAAACAATTTTCAAAACAAAACATTAAGTAAACGTAGACATTAAGAGATTCCTCATTCTTAATACTCGTTTAACTCTAATGGTTTTCAAATTCCACACCAAACAAACTCAAAACATATTATCAGATCCAATCCACAACTCATACCAAAACACATTAATTCATTTTTCCACAGAATCCAACCATACACACAACAAATTTCATCAGTA
>NC_021162.2:54513098-54534882 GCF_000331145.2 Cicer arietinum | reverse complement strand
CTTACCTTAACGTTAGCTTTAACGTGCGTTTCCGGTACCGCGAGTAAATCCGGTAAAATCTCCGCTCGCGACGTCGCTTCCGAAGTTAGTTCACTAGCACCGTAGTGTGGTGGTGAGCAACTTTCCCTTCTATCTCTTTGCGAAATGAAGCTTAGATCTAGATGAAACGGGGAAGTTTGTGTTTGACGGTTTTAAAATTCCTAACACCGTTTTTCTTCGTTTTCGAATCAACGAGGAAAAGTGAAGTTGAGAAATTTAACAAGTATCTCCAAATATCTAGATATTTATTAAAATTACCATTTTACCCATAAGGCATAAAAGTCTACGTAAAAGATTCACCGCACTTAATTTAATTTATTTATCGACGAGTAATTTTAATCGGCATCAAAATATCTTTTTGATCATATAAACTCCGAAATATTACTAACTTTGGCTAAAAAGCCTCCGAGCCAAAATCCAAAATACGCAAAAATACATAAAGTGTACTTTAAAATTATGGGTCTTACACCTACCTATATGATGACAAAATAATCTTCACTTCACAATTTCTCAATATTTATTTTCTCCCGTCGTTGGCCTATGATACTCCATTAAGACCTTCATCTCCAACACAAATTGAAATCACAATTATTTCACCCACTATGGGGTTACTTCAATATTCTCATCACAAATTCACAACATCATTATCATTAATCATATCTCATCACATAAACGTATCAAAATAAATTCACTTTTTATTATCACACCACATAAAACACGTCTAATCAAACATATACATAAAATTCATTCGGCATCCAATATCACAATAATATCAAATATCTCACATTTAATAAAAATAAATCAAACATAACAATAATATCAAATACCACACATTTAACGAAGTTATATCAATCAACACCTTATAAATATTTCTATTTCAGATTTTAATCTCCCAATTCCCATATTTTTACATTAATCAATTTATCACTCAAAGTGCTACTGCCGTACGTAACGAGCCTCGAATGAATCATTGGGAAATACGGTTTACCAGTTCATCTCACATTATATTATATTCATGAATTCAAAAGTTATCTCACCGCTTACCTTATTTTGATGCTTTCACACAAGAGTACGATTCCAAAAGCAAACAATCTTTGTTCAATGACTTTTTGTCCTTCAATTGATCTAACTCGACAATTTATGGGTAGACGTCAAAAATAAATAATGAGAAAATATTCTAGAAACTAAATTTCGAAATTCGGCCAAGGAAAATTACCATAAATCAGAAAACCAATCAATGGATAGTATAGCCACTTTTCACACGATTGTTTTGGCGTTGGTTTAACTCAAATCGGGCTTACGGTGAAGAAGAACGGTAAAAAATAACAAATTCTGTAAACGGAGAAATCGGGTATTTTAGGAAGAAATTCGGGTTGTTAAAAATCTATAAAGTTATGTTTAATTGAATAGCTAAATTAGTAATACAACATACTGAAATTTGGATGAAAACGGAGAAACTTTTACGGAACAGTTATCGATCACCGGTGTCACGATAGATTGTTGTTGTGTTTACATTTTGGTTCTATGGCTGCCCGTCCAACTCCCTTCCCTTTTCTTTGTTTTATTTTATTAACAATCAGGGTTCACAGTGTCAAACCCATTGGTCTCTTTATTTATGTTTTTGTTTTACTACTATTATTATTATTATTATTATTATTATTATTATTATTATTATTATTATTATTTTGTTAAAATAAAATTAATAATTGTTTAATCTCCTTTTTAATATTCCTCCAAACACCATTTAGTTTTCCAAACATTACAAATATTTTATAAATTAGAGTAATTAAAATAATCAATATATAAAAAAAAATATTACTAATGACTGAAACTTTCACATTCAAAATAATCCCTACAATTATACTTATTTCTCAAAATATTCATATTATAATAATACTATCATATTAGAAAATAGTCAAAATTATAAAATAAATAAATATAACAACAATATTTTATGTTAATTACTAAATCATAATAAATATATATATATATATATATATATATATATATATGTAAAATCACATTTCCAAAATAAGTATATAAAAACAAAGAAAATCAAACACAATATTACTACGATTTCAAGATAATTATTTATAGAATAAATAATTAAAATAAGATATACTTAAAAATGTTTAAAATATAAATATGTACACACTTAACATTAGTTAAACATATAAGAAAATATCATATTAATTACCAACTCACATATACACTTAAAATCATATAAAATCTTGTTCTTTAAAATATTACACTAAAATACTATTATTTTTAGAAAAAATATATAAAATAATAAAGTAAAATATTTATAATTTATATTGCTCATTAAATATAATATCTATCAAATCAACCCATCATAGAAAGCATCCATATAACAAAAATTACTCACAAAATTTATCAACATATATTCTAAAATAATTTTAACATCAAATTAATTATTGAAAATCCTATTTAATTAATAAAATAGTTTATTATCAAATTTAGGGTGTTACATCTGTGCTGCAATATCGAAAGCATCTCGACTATTAAATTGTTCATGCCTGTGTATTTGCCTTGTGGAATTTCAGCTAATTTATTGACAAATTCATGCCTTTTATGTGAAAATTATCTTGTAAATTATGAATTTAAATTAATAATGTTCTAACTTTGTTTGCTATCATTTGCTTTAATTTTATTTGTAGGTTTAAGATATGAATGCAAAGTAGTTAATAGAGCTGAAGAGACACGGGAATGTTGGATTTTATTCTTTGTGTTTTGCATTTGTACTGGATTGTTCTTGATATTGTTAAGTCAAGTGCGTGTTTTAAATAATTAAGGAAAATTCTAGGTTGTTTCTAGTAAATTGTTTGTAAGTTATTTAAATGAAATGAAATTCAATAACATATATTCCATTCATTTTGTTTTAAAATTTAAGTTTGTTATAGTTAATAGAGTTTAGATGACTAATTTTAATCGGTCTTGGTAAGATATCCATAATTTTTTAAAGACCACATCAGTGTGTCACCTACAAAAACTGTTACAAATTTCAAGTAAAATATAAATGTAAGTAATTTACGCATTTTGGATTTGTCAATATACTAAGTAATAGGTGTATTTATTTTATTTTTATTTTATTAAATGTAAAGCTTCTAATTAATAGGTGTATTTAATTTTTTTCAAACACATCCCTTATTAATACCATTAATTTATGTTGAAAAACGAAAAAAGTCAAATTGAAAATATTCATATATAAAAATTATTTTAGAAACATCAACATAAAAAATTGACACTTTATATTCAACACCTACTTTTCTTAATATTCGTAGAAAAAAAATGAAAAGTTATAAATAAGGATGGAGATAGTATTCTTACTATTTGTAGAAAATAAAATAAAAAATTATAATTAAAAATGGAGATAGTAATTAAAATTAACACGTGAACACACATTAAGTTTTCACGTTTCAAAAATATGATATTTTTTATAAATATAAATAATAATATTATAACTAATAACATTGAAAACTAAAAAATAAAGCAAGTGAAAACACTAAATCTTAAACAATACAAACAATTATTACATAGAGTATGAAGTCTGAAGATCTCTCTACCCATACCACAAAATCAACTATAGTAAAAAAAAAAAAACTCTTAAAAATAAAGTGAAGTACAAGCCTCTAGTACTTTAGTTCCACAAGAAAAGCTCCATTGATTGCTTGTCATGATCATGTTGAATTTAACCTACATACAAATATATTATAGAGGAGACATAAGGAAGATGTGAGATTATCTTTCATCATGTGTAAAATGAATAAAGTGATACATAGATTAGCACACGATCGTCAATCATATATATATATGGATAAACTTTCAATGCCAAAACATGCACTACTTGAAATTCATGTGGTGTCAAAATTAACTTAGGAAAATATGGATTGAGAGGTTATGCTTTATGCCATATGTAAAGTGCAACACCCCTCTAGATTGTATATATTCATAGTGTGCACTCTCACTAACACAAGTTATACAATGACATCCTCAAGAAAACAATTGAAAGTGTAAACTCAATAAATCACTTTCCTCTCATAAAAACAAAAATCAATTTTAAGTTTCTTAGATGGTATATGAAACACTGAATCCATATATATATATATATATCCTTAAACACACACGCACATATATAACTCACAACCGAACAAAGCTAACAACACTTTCAAAATAAAATTTAATATGCATGTAAATTTGTTAAAAATTGAATGTTGAAGTCTTAAACATAATAGAGAGATTAAATATAAGAGAAACAACATTAGTGATGATGAGCAAATAAAAATAATTAAAGGTTGTCACATAACATATAAATTGTTTTTTACCTTTACTTGTAGTTGTACCCCAAGAGCACCTACAAATACCATCTATACAAAATCCACGACGATTAAGGGGACACTCGAAATTTAGACAATCGATATCTGACTTACATGTTATAGCTGTAATATATAAAATAAGAATAAAAAATATTATTGAAGAAAGATTAAGAGTTTTATAGAATATGAAAATATGATAATGGACTTACCATCAACATCGACTAGAGCAAGAAATAGGAACACAAAAAGGATCATAGTATAAAAAACCTTGAGAGTTTTAGCCATTTTTTACTCTACCTTTTCATGTAACAAATATAAAATTGTTTGATCACTTTATATTGTGAAACACCTCATGCTATGCTTATTTCAATTGAATAGTTTTTAGTACAACGAAGGATCATATTTGTCACTTTAACTCATGCAATTGATTATTGACCTTAGAGTATATCTTTAATTTTTTATTTCTTATCTATTCTTTCATATTAGAATGAGGTTCAAAACCAACATTATGCTTCAATTAAATTAAATAGCTATTAGAATATATATTCAACTAAAAAAAACATTTCTATATTAGTTTTTTTTTTCAATTCCCTTAAGCCAAACACAATCTACAACCGAGTTAAAATTGATTCTAATATAGATTAATTGAATTCGATATAATAAATTTTTTTTCGACCGCTATTGAGGACACTTATCCAATTTATTGCAAATGAATCGACTTTATAGGGCCGTTAGATATTATGTTTAAATTGACCAAGTTAATTTGAACTACAACCTTAGTGCACCGGGCCTATTTTCATATGAGCCCAACATTAGTGAGAGAAAGAAAAAAAACTGCTTCAATATAGAAATAAGGGAATGTGAATAATGGAAAGGCATATTCATAGATCGTCACAAGTTTGAGGAAAACTTACTTGAATTAGTCAATTTATTTGAAATAAGAACTTACCTATAATCAGTCAAAGTAATGGATTGTAGGAACTACACTTTAAAATCTTATTTATACTCTATAAATACCAATTGTACAAATCATAATAAACTTACATCAATTTAAATAAACCTATTTTACGTGTAGTTCATCTGCTCTTCAAATTTACTTACGTTATTTTTATTATTCTTAAATAGTTATCTACATAAATTGTCAAAATTAAGGCTCTTTGAAAAATTTAAGGAATTCACAACCAATCAATCATTTTTTTCATTGATGTAATTGCATATGGTGCATTTGATTTGTTAAAAAACAATAGAACTATACAACCAAATTTTTGTTGTACTCATGTGTCTCTCTCTCCCCCTTTTATCTCTTCATCTTATCTCTTTTTCCACTCATGTGTCTCTCTCCCTCGGATCTCTTTCTCATGTATCTTTTCTTCTATTCATGTTGATGCCTCTTAGCTCTTTCTACACACACGTCTCTCTCTTATCTTTATATATCCATCTCATGTCTCTCTTTTTAAACCTTCAATCTCTCCCTCCTTTTAGATGAAGTAATCACAATTAACAACCATTAGCTAAATTACCGATGAACTATCATATTTGTTAATAATTGTCTTAAAAACTCTTTCTAAAATTAGAATAATTATGAAATGTCTCTTAGGAAAATCATGCATCATCTTTTTTTCTTTAACTCATTTTAACTCATCATAGTAAGAAAGGCACATAAAACTTTGTGGTAATCAAAAGTCACTTAGTGTTACCAACCTTTCAATTAAAGTAACATGTATTTATGGATAAATTAAATAGCATCATAGGATAAAAGTCAATGCACAAATCTATCCTTTATAATATATTAAAATAAATTCTCAATTTTTATTGAATGACACATCACACACTTTTGTGTCACATCACTTATATTCCTATGTGACAGTTTCATATGCTTCTACAATTTATCTCCCACATTTTATTTCTCAATTTAACTTTTACATCATCATATACATATGTTGAGAATCCACACACAAAAGTTCTTTAAGAAAATAATTTTACTATCTTCTCACTTCAATCAACTTTTAATACTTCTTCATTTCTAACTTTGTATATTCAGATTAGTTGGTAAAAAATTACATCAAATTTTATATTAGCTCAAGAATCATTCTTTCAATTCCTTCTTAAACTTTGGCGAATAGTACTCTTTAGATATAATGTTTTATCGTTTACACAATATTACATCATTCATGGCTTCTCAATTCTCCCTCCAAGTATCAATTGAAAATGTGAGATTGTTTAACGATAATGGTCGCACGAATAGGAGGGATGGTGAAGACCTCTAGATAGGAATGCATAAAATATCATTTTTCTGTTGTTAAGACATAATTTTGAGTAAGTGTTGAAGAACATCAATCTACTATGAACTTTACATACCGACAATCGGTTGAAACATTTAGGAGAAAAAGTATTCAGAAATGAAAAGGAGTGCATAAAGAAAGGAAAAGTTATTTTTAAGCAAATGGATCTCGATTATACAATTAGGGTGCTTTTAATTTGTTTTCATCAATTAATGTGTTGGTTTATTTTTGCTTGGTAATTGACGTTTTGTGCATCTCTGTACTGTAATATTGAAAGTATCTCGACTATGCAATTGTTCATGCATGTGTATTTATATCTTGAAAATTATGAATTTAAATTAATAATGTTCTAACTTTGTTTATTGTCCTTTGCTTTAATTTTTTTTGTAGATTCAAGATATGAATGCAGAGTGGTTTAATAGAGTTGAAGATACATTGAGAATGTTAGAGTGGTTTAATAGAGTTGAAGATACATTGAGAATGTTGGATTTTGTTTTTTGAGTTTTGCATTTTTTATTAGATTATATATCATTGCTTTGTAAAATAGTCAGTTAGTTAGAGATTTTGCAAGTTAGTATGTACTAAATCCTGCATGCTTTATAAAGCATAATTTAGTTCATTGTAAAATTTAATATTTAATTCAATCAATTGATGAAACTCAATATGGTATCAAAGCCAAATCAATTTATGATGCCCAACTTTGGCACTCAAGATTTGGTCACATTTCTGATAAGATCCTTAGATCCTTAAGCAATAAAATACTTTTTATCATGCCAAATCAATTTACTTCTTCTATGTGTCAAATATGCCCTCTTGCTAAATTTAGAGATTGTCTTTTCCTTCTTATAGTCGCATCTTTGATGCTCCTTTTGCTTTGTTGCATTGTGATATTTCGGGTCCTAATGGCCACTTTACCTATGATGGAAAAAGATACTTTCTCACTTTGGTGGATGATTGTTCTATATACACCTAGGTTTTTATGTTTAATTAGAAATCTGAGGCAACAACTACAATAATTAAATTTTTTGCAATGGTCAAGACTCAGTTTGGTGTCACTATTAAATGTCTTCGATCTAACAATGCCAAGAAATTATCCCTTACCCAATTTCTACAAAACCAAGGCACCTGGCATCAGTTTTCCTGTGTTGAAAGGCCATAATAGAATTCTGACGTAGAACGCAAACACCAACATTTGTTGAATGTTGCTCGTGCATTGATTTTTCAGTCCAAGGTGCCAATTACTTTTTGGGGAGAATGTGTTGCCATTGCAGCCTTCTTGATCAACAGATTGCCCTCTCCAATTCTCAAGGACAAACGTCCTTATTAGGTTTTATATGGTATGGGTCTGAATTACAACTATTTATAGTCTTTTGGTTGTCTTGCCTATGCAGCCACATTGCCATCCAATCGCAACAAGTTAACTGCAAGAGTTGTTCCCACTATCTTTGCTGGTTACCCTCAGGGCTATAAAGGTTATAGATTATTCAGCAGTGAAACTCAGAAGTTTTTTATCTCAAGGGATGTCATTTTTCATGAGACCATTTCCTATTTCCTGACTTATCTAATACATCTATCTCACAAGATCCATTTCATGATTTGGTGATTGCCACTCTCATTCATGAACACAACAGTTTTGTTCTCAGTCACCCTTATATCCCATTCAACAGTTTTGTTCTTATACTCATCTCAACCCATCTTACAAATCCTTCATATGTGCAGTATCAGCTGTTTCTGAACCTCAATTTTTCCATTAGGCAGTGTCTAGCCCTGAATGGAGACAAGCTATGAATGAAGAAATCAAAACCTTGGAGGCCAACAATACTTGGTCTCTTGTTTGCCTACCACCTAGTAAACATTGTATTGGCAACAAATGGGTATATAAAGTGAAATTCAAACCTTATGGCAGTGTCGATCGTCACAAAACTCGTTTGGTAGCCAAGGGTTATACTCAATAGGTTGGTATTGACTTCGCATATACCTTTTCCCCTCTTTCCAAGCTCACTTCTGTTTGTATTTTCTCACAGTGGCAACAACAAAGTAATGGCATTTGTTGCAATTAGATGTGAATAATGCGTTCCTTAATGGTGAACTTTTTGAAGAGGTTTTTATGACTCCTCCTTTGGGTTACCATCCTGCTAAAAAAGGTTTGGTTTGCAAGCTGAACAATTCCCTGTATGGCCTCAGACAAGCATCGCGACAATGGTTTTACATGTTCTCCACCACCTTGCTTGCTCATGGTTTTGCTTAGCCTAGAAACGATTATTCCTTATTTACTTCTAGTTCAGGTCCCTCTCTGATCATTCTACTTGTTTACGTAGATGATATTGTATTGGCAGGCCCAAATTCCACTAAAATTGTTGAGACTCAAGCCCTCATACAATCATTGTTCAAAATAAAAGTTCTTGGGATCTTGAAGTATTTCCTAGGCTTGGAAATTGCTAAGTCCAGCAATGGCATATCACTTTCTCAGCGTAAATATACTCTCAAACTACTTGAGGATTCTAGTTTTTTGGGCTGCAAACCTGTTTCACTCCCAATGGATCCCAATGCTAAACTTTCATCCACTAACGGTACTCCTATTTTTGATCCATCACTTTACCGACGACTCATTGGCAGAATCATGTACTTGACTATATCGCGCCCTAATATTAGCTTTGTTGTTCATAAACTCAGCCAATATATATAACAGCCACAACAACCTCAACTCCTTGCGGTTCACCATCTTTTGCAATACCTTAAATCTGCACCAGGCTAAGGTCTCTTGTTTCCTTCAACTAATTCTCTTGCACTTTCAGCTTATATTGATGCCGGTTGGGGCAACTGTGTGGATACTATAAGATCTGCTACTGGTTTTTGCCTCTTCCTTAGTGATGCTTTAGTTTCTTGGAAGGAAAAAAAACAACTTATATTCTGTAAATCTTCTGTTGCAGCTGAGTATATGGCATTGTCCTCTACTGCTAGTAAATTTGTTTGGTTGCAACGTTTACTTGTTCACTTTGAAGTCTCTCCAACTTCAGTTATGGTTTTTTGTGACAACAAATCTGCCATCCATCTTGCCTCTAATCATGCCCACCATGAACGTTCTAAACATATCGACATCGACTACCATTTTATACGAGAATGGGTTCAGTCAAACTTGCTAAAACTCATTCATGTCAAAACTCAACATCAATTAGCTGACATCTTTACTAAAGTTTTTCCGACTCAAGCCTTCTCCACTCTCGTTTCCAAGCTGGGAATCATCAACATCTATTCTCCATCTTGAGGGGTGGTATTAGATTATATATAATTGCTTTGTAAAATAGTTAGTTAGTTAGTTTTGACAAGTTAGTTAGTTATCTGAGTTAGTTTGTACTAAATCATGCATGTTATATAAAGCAGAATTCAGTTCGTTGTAAAATTTAATTCTCAATTCAATTAATTGATGAAATTCGATATTTTTAGTGGATTGTTCTTGGTATTGTTAAATTTATTATAGTATATTACAACAATTTAGTATTATCACAATTGTTATATTTTTAAATTTATTACAGCATTACAATTTAAAATTATTTTTATTGATATTGATGTGAGTCATAGAGCTTCAAATAAAGCTTGCCAACAATTATAATTGGAGTGAAACATAAGTGTATAAATGACTTGGTAAAAATAGAATTTATATAACAAAATTCACAATGAGATAACAATAGAATAATTTGCGAGGCTCTTTTCATATATTATTAATAGATAAATATAAGAATTAAGTTTTAATTAGAATTAGAATGGATAGCATTTTTATACTGTCTATTTTCATGATAGTACTTTATAATCATTTTATATATATTGTTCAAATATGTTAACTCTCATTAACTTAATTTAATTAAAGCTACAGTAAATTGTCAAAAATATAAAAAATAAACTTCCAGGAAATACAATTTCATTGAACCTACGTGAAGGGTGGCCATAAAATAAGTTGAATGAAAGAGTATTATTACTTCTTTTGTATTATTATTACTGAATTTTCAATTATATTTAAAACTAACTATTTAAAGAAAGAGTATTTAATCTTAACAAATCCTTAATCCCTTGTGGTATTGAAAATTATGATTAAGCACTATGGTTATAAATTATTTTTGGCATTCAAGTGTTTATATATCTATATGTAGACTATGATTACAACAAGTTCCTATCTCAAGCATTTAATAAATAACCTTATGATTCAAACTATAATTGACAATTGATTTTAAAGGCGCCTAAGCGATAAAAATACATTATGAATAGAGATCGATAAAAATTCATTCGAATAACCAAAAAATTAAATTATATACTAGAGGTTTTCATCGAGGTTTACTCATTCCTAACACCAGAAATTTAGCTACTTATAAAAATAAACAAGAACTAAAGAATAAAGAGTAATTAAACGAGTTCTCCGTGAAAGATTCTTGATGAAGTAGCTTTCACTACTAGAAATCTGCATTTTTCCTCATACATTTTAGTAGATTAGAAACCTACATTTGACAACTAAATTAATAATTTAATTTGACTTTCTATTAATATGACAAACCATAGCCAAATTAATTGCAAAAAAAGAAACACAAATTTTATTGATGGAATTGAATGACTTAACAAATACCAAACCTTACAATCATAAAGAATATAATAATGGTTTGGACATAAAACAAGAAAACTCAAAACAATTAAACCTAGCCAGCCACTCCCTCCAAAAATAGCCTTAAGTTTTTTAACTTGAGCATGATCATACAAAGTAGTCTTTTCAACATAACTCGAATTCATACTATTTCCAAACAAAGCAAAATCAACAAGTTGTGCACCAGGTTTGAACTACTAAGTGTAAGAAAAGCAGTAGCTTTATTCCACCCAACATTACAATGAAAATGCAACAAACCTTGTGGAATTACCATAATATCCCCCTTTGTTAGTGTCTTAACAAAAACAGAGTTATCAGAGGAAATAAAACCAGCAGTTATAAAACCTTGAACCATTATCATTAATTCCAACGCGCTGCGATGCGAATGCATAGGTACTACGGCTACAATGCCTAAGTCTATGTGTGATAATCCAAGTCCATTTTCTTAATGTTCAATGAGTTATAGTCATTGCAACACTATGAAGGGAAGGCACCTCATTGTTCATGTCTGATAATTATTTGGACAAAACCCTAAATAAGACACCTGATTCAAGATTAAAACAAAAAAACTTTTAAAAAATAAAAATGAAATTGAAATTGAAACGAAGTAACTAACCATGGTGGGTTTGAATTCCTTCAATTTTTGTAATTTCTTAAACTCAATCTGAAGTTTCTCTTGCTCCTTGCCACGATTTTCATGTGATTCATCCTTTTGTTTCAAGATCTCGTTTTTGGCTTTCAAGAGCTCTTCGGTTTTCTCTTTCTCGAGTCGCAAGTTATGTGCCACAATCTTCAAGTTTTTGTAGTGGAAACGTGAGGGCGCGAGAGTGAGTGAGGTGAGGGAAACAACAGAGCTTAACGGTGAGGATGGAGTGGGTGACAATTTTGAGAGGATTTAGAGTGGGTGGCGAGTTCGAGAGCTAGGGTTGAGAGTGAGGTGATGGAAACAGTGATGCGGCAGCGATAGGCTTAGTATGACGGCGAATACGAAGTGGGTGACTGCATCGAGAGGGCTGAGATTGGATTATGGCTTCAAGAGTTAGGGTTATCTGAAAAACTTGAAGGATACGGAGTGAAGGTGAGAGGGCCGAGGGATAATGAAGTTTTTAGATTAATTTTTTAAATAATATTAAAAAAATTAATTTTAAAAATCATAAACGTAGCGTCGGCTACACCGACACATATTATTAAAATAAAACAAAAAACATAAAAAAATTAAGTAGCGTCTGCTTATTTTAAATAGCGTCGTCTAGGATGACGCTGCTTATTATAAAAATAAAAACTAAAATTTGACGCTCTAGCGTCTACTTGCCGACGCTACACCGACGCTAAATATGGCAGCTAAAATTGATTTTTCTAGAAGTGATTAGTCATATTCACTTATCCATAATTTTTTAATAACTTAACCTCACCTGAAATAACTTTTACTCAAAAAAAAATTGAAAAAAACACTCATTATTTCTAAAAAGTATGATGTTGTATCAACCATTTTTCGAAAAGTAAAAATGTTAGATCATAGAAGTTTAATAACTTTCAAGGAAAAAAAACTACTTAATTTGTATAAAAATTAATAAAAATAAAAATTCGCACGAAAATCTGCAAAAAACTACATGCGGAATTTGTTGCGGACATTCCCAACTAACAGCAAAATCATTGAATATTACCTGCGGATATAAATCCTTGGGTATTACAGCAAAAACGCTAATGTCTAGTAGTATTTGTTGGTGTTCAACATGTTAATATTTGCTCTTAATTTTTTTTTTAGGTTTTTGAAAATTATGTTTAAAAATATATTGATTATATTAAAATAAATCAATCAAATAATGATCTTTAATATATTCCACTTTATTAATTAGTGATTCCCTATGTGTCTTGTAAGTGAAATATATTTGTGAAAAATTGTCTAAAAGAAAATTTTCCTGCCTTTGAAACAATGGAACAATTGCACCACTTTCAATTTATTTTAAAAAAATTCAGATTTTGACGAAATATTTGATTTAGGTACTTGGGTTGTTTGTCGATGGTTTTATTTCTCATAGTCATTTTTCAGGGTGAAAAATATTAAACGTGATATTTTATAAATTGGATTATTTCTATCATAAAAAAAGTTATTGATGCGAGTTGTTTGTAATTCTTTTTCTATAAACGAATGTAATATCAGTTAAGGTGGTTGAAACTAATTTTTAGATAAGAGTTGAATGGTGTGATGTGATGTTATTATGATTAAGTATAATCAAAGATAGTTGTGAGAGTTTAGAATTAAATTTAAGTCAATAATTTTTTGTGTTAGGAATTTTTAGAGATTTATTTATAATTGAGAGAGTATATTAATTAAAGGATGGAGGAAAATAACTCCCCTCTCCTTTAAACATAAGAATCCCTCAACCTCCCCCCATTACCCATTCATTTCGTTTTTTTTTTTTTATATTCTTCCTTCTCGTTAAAACTCCAAACCCTGATTTTTTGTCTCAATTTTTTAACTTTCAAAAAACCTCAAATTCAAAAAGCTTGAACTACAAAAGTGTTCTATTACACTGGGGACATATATTACATTGTTGCATTGTTTATTTAGAAAGTAAAATTGCCCTTATGTTGATGTAAGTCATTGGAAACTTCAAAGTGAAACATGACTTTTAATTTATGTTAGTAAGTACCTTTGAAAATTTTATTATCAAAATCTTATGTTGTGAGTAACTAATAGTTTTATTAGTCTAAAAAAGAATTCGATAACACTGATCACACCAAGTTAGTATGAATGTCAACTTTATGCTAAAGTTTGAGACCGTAGATATTTTGGAAAATATTAATTTATTATGATTTTGGATTTTGATAATGTGATTTAATTTGACAAAGTTTTATCTCTAGAAAGTTAAGTAAAAGGAAATTTTGAGAAAATAAAGCGTCAAAGATTTTATTTTTATGGTGGTGATTGAAAACTTTGAATTTTTGTTTGCAAAAATTATTTTTAAGTTTAAGGTTTATTCAAGTGGAGTTTAAGAAAAATGTTTGAGTTTAAAAGATTTAGCGGTGTGATCAAATTAAAAATTTGAAGATGGTTATAGTTTGTTGTTAAAAACAAATTACTATGTTGTTGTAGTAAAAATAGATATGGTATAATTTTTTTGGGAAAATCTTAATTAAACAAAGAAGTATTGCCTAAATTTTGGTAGAAAAAGATATGGAGAAAATTATATGTTCAAGACTTTGTTCGAAAAGTTTGTGACTCTATGGGTTAAAGTGGTTTAAAACGTGATTGCGCGCGCTATTTTTTAGTTATCCAAAATAATCTTACATTTTCAAAATGTTGCCAAAAATAAAGAATTAGAGTTTTCAACTTGTATAAATTTTTGAGAGAATCAAGATAATAGAAAATGTCTTAGTTGATTTTAATTAATAGTATGAGTTGAATTGTGTGTGGTAATGACATGTTATTTGGAAGCATCACATCAACCAACATAGTGATTTATAAAAATAAGTAACATAGAACAAGAAAAACAATTTTAAGATGTTCTCAACCATACTTAGCGTGCTATGTATGGAAAAGTCCTCTCATCAAAAACTTTTAAATTCAAATGTAACATTCTAAAATTAAACTCGTAATTCAGATATTCAGATGAATCATATATGTTGTAACACCCTAAATTTTATAAAAAACTATTTTATTAGTTAAGTACGATTTTAAATAATTAATTTAATATTAAAATTATTTTAGAATATACGATGATAAATTTTCTGACAAATTGTTGTTATATAGGTGATTTCTATGATATGCTAGGGTTATAAATATTAGATTACATGAGCGATATAAATAATAAATATTATATTTTATTATTTGATATATCTTTTTAAAAAAATAATAGTATTTTAGTGTAATACATATATTTTAAAGAAAAAGATTTTATGTATATATACGTGTGCCCAATTAATGTAATACTTTTATGTGCGCTTGACTGATGTTAAGTATGCACGTAGTTATATTTGAATAATTTATAACTATTTTCTATTTTTAGTTATTTTCTTTATAAATAATTATCTTGAGATAGTAGTGATATTGTGTTTGATTTCCTTTATTTTTATATACTTGTTATGACACTATGATTTTATATATATTTATTAAGATTTAGTAATTAATATAAAGTGTTGATGTTAAATTTATTTATTTTAAAATTTCGATTATTCTCTAATGATGGTAATATCTTAACTTGAGTATTTGGAAAAATAAGTATTATTATAGAGATTATTTTGAATATGAGAGTTTTGGTTATTAATGTATTTTAAAAGATTAATTATTTTTATTTATAAATTATTAGTTTTGAAATACTAATAATGTTTTATTAATGAAATTGTGTTTTAAAAAAAATAAAATAAAACTAGTAAAACCTAAAAGGAGACCAATCGGTTTGACCCATGTGTGAACTCTAATTGTTAATAAAATAAAACAAACAGAAAAAGGAAGGGAGTTGGACGGTGGCCGTAAAACCAAAGAGAAACACAACAACAACATATAGTTTGACACCGATGATCGATAATTGTTCTGGAAAAGTTTATGCGTTCTTGTCCAAATTTCAATACGTCGTTTTATTTATTTAGGTAGTCAAAAAAACATACTTCCTCGGATTTTTTACCATCCAAATTGCTCTCTAAAATACCTGACTTCTCCATTTATTAAATTTCTTAGTTTGAACCGTTTTTCTTCACCGTAAGTCTGATTTGAGTGAAACCAATGCCAAAACGATCGTGTGAAAAATGACTATTTTATCCACTGGTTTGTTTTCAGATTTATGGTAAGTTTCCTTGACTGAATTTCGAAATTAATTTTTAGAGTATCTTTTCATAACATATTTTTGACGTTTGCCCATAAACTATCGAGTTAGATCAATTGAAGGACAAAGAGTCAAAAAAACAAAGGTTGTTTGCCCGTGGAAATATTCGTGTGTGAAAGCGCCGAAATAAGGTAAGGGGTGAGAAAGCGTTTGAATTCATGAGTATAATATAATGTGAGATGAACGGGAAAACTGTATTTCCCAACGATTCATCCGGGGCTCGCTACGTACAGCTGTAGCCCTTTGAGTGATAAATTGATTAGTGTGAAACTATGGAAATAGTGAGATTAAAATATGGAATAAAAATATTTATAAGGTGTTGATTGATTTAATTTCGTTAAATATGTGGTATTTGATATTATTATGATATTTGATTTCAAATGAATTTGATGCATATGTTTGATTAGACGAATTTATGTGATGTGATAATAAAATATGGATGCATGGTATGATATATGTATGCGGGATGATAATGCAGATTTTTTATCGATAATAGTGATGTTATAAAATTGTGATGACTTTATGTGATGATTACGATTATGTATGATTAGTGATATAATAAAATTTTGATGAGTTTATACGATGATTATGATTATGATTATGTATGATTAGTGACATTATAATATTGTGATGAGAATATTGGAAGTATCCCATATATGATGAAATAGTGATGATTTATAAAGATGATGCTTTTAATGGAGTAGCCTAAGCTAACGAGGGGAGAAAATAAATATTGAAAATTTGTGAAGTGAAGATTATTTTATCATCATATAGGTGGGGCCTGACAAGCCTAGTGATTCTAGGGAAGTACAGTTGAATGAGTCTGATCGTGGCGGTCTGCTGTCAAGCCATAAGGCGAGATTGTTCGACCTTGGAGGTATACGGGTGGGGAATTCTTAGGTGACTTGGAGGTAGCACTCCAAATATCGGGAGCTACCACACACCACATGTGTGTGTGTGTGCTCAGCTTCATTCTTCTCCTTTGATTCAAAAACGAAGAAAAACGGTGTTGGTGATTTCAAAACCGTCAAACGAAAACCTCTATGTTTCTTCTAGATCTAAGCTTTGTGCCTGTGATGGGTGGCACCTTCATAATTAGTATAAGGCATGTGATATGCGATACAATTATGATTTACACCCCTTTGAGGAGGGTTTTGATTGGAATTCCGAGTCCATGCATTTTGGCATATACGCATTGCATTAGGGTGCTTGGCATGCGAGTCATGTTTGATTCAAGATTATGATTGAGTGGTTGAACTCAAGTTTTCATGGTGATTGTGCTATAATTGCCAAGTGTGCATGTTTTGGATTTGTGCGTAAGTGTTGATTGATTTCGAAACCCTTTTAAAAGCTGAATTTTGCTGTTTTTCTGCTGTTTTCTGATGTGTATCCGAATACAGGAGGTTGTATTCGAATACAAACATCCTGTTTTAGCTACTGACTTATGTGTAGTCGAATACAGAAGGTTGTATTCGAATACAGACATGCTATTTTTGCTTCTGACTTATGAAACAACCTTGTAATCGAATACAGAGATGCTGTATTCGAATACAACAGTGCAATTTTGTTTAAAACTCAAATTTTGAACTTGGTTATGCATGTTTAACATATGGAAACCCTTTCAAGGTGCATGCTAGGTTGAAAGGCCATTTTATGCATTTGAAATTTAAATGCTATGTGTTAATTGTTAATTTCGCTTGGTGACCTTTACAACTATTGTGGAAATCTGGGTTTTGCCCTCAAATGAGAATCAGGATCTTCCCATCGGTTAGTACCTTGTGGATGGGAAAGTAGTTGGACACACCTGACTGGAGCTGTGCCAGGAGGATCTCGTGGGGCGCGTGAAGATCACTCGGGATGTATATTTCTTTTTAGAATGATCATATTAGGTTGACGTATAGGGACTAGATGTCTTTCTTTTTGGGTTGTGTTTATTTTAATTTGGAAGACTGTACCTATAACATTATTGTCAACTTGACATTTTATTTTGATGGGTTCCATGTACCACTTTTTGAGGTGATGTGGGGGGAGTTAAAATTCTTGGGGCAGTGCTGTTGTACAGGTCTGCTGAGAATACCCAGGGGTGTGAGCTATGTCTGAAAGGCCTCATAGCTCCGGTGTATTTTGATGTTTGAATACTTTGGATTTTTATTTCAAAAAAAAAACTGTTCCACTGCTTGTAAATATTTGTTGACTTTGTCGTTATGTTATGACTTAAACATTTATCCAAAAGTATTTCCTTCTCTATTTCTTTGTTTTTAGGAATTTGTTTTGAAAAAAAAAAACACTCGCGCTGTTAAAAAATTGGGTTGTTACAACCCCGCTCTGATAGGTGATACCGGGAATAAGGGTTGTAATTTTTACTTTCTTATTTAATTTGAAACGAATTTTTGCATGAAAATGTTAGAAGTACTAGTTAGTTTTTAGAATTAAACCAAGTAACTATACTTAAATCAAGCTTATCGAGATAGCACTATTTTAATAAAAAAAATTAAGTTTAAAGTGTTTTATTTTATTTTTGAGAAACTTGATATCCTAAATTAAAAATAAAGCTTTTTATTTTATTGGAAATAAATTTTATTTATCTGCTGCAAATTTTATAAAAATATTATATAAATTATTATATATATTATTTTGGGGTTTAGTGTCACATATGTAACCAAATACAAATTTATATAATAACGGTCAAAATCTTTTGAAAATTCCGTATACTAGATTGCTCACACGTGAGTCACCTGAGTGATACTAGTCAATAGTAAGGTATGTTAGACGTCATGGCCACAAGAAGTGTGTTATTTGTTCTTCCCTTACTTATTCCTCTTTTTCTGAAAGAATTCATTCTACTCATCATAAAATATTTATTTAGGCAGCTGAAACCAAATCAAACCAAAACAATAAATAAAACACTTAAAATATAGTTTAAAACTGAGTTAAATTTGCTCATGGAATATGAGACAAAAAGGAACTAATTCCTTGATTGGCAAATTCGCTTAACGAATTTAAATTGCCTTAACGAATTTGACATGATACAAAATTATATATTTTTTGCTTTTCGAATTTTTGCATAATTATTTTCCATTTCAACTCTAAAATCCCCTTTTAATCGTCAATCAAATTAATCAAAAGTTATAAGAAACTCATATCAACATATATCGAAAGCACAACACTCAAATTCAAAACATTCAACACACAACTCAAAATCACAACAACATGCATTTCATCAAACCAACTTTGACATAACACTATCAACAAACACATAACATGTCATCAAACCAAGTTTGACATAGCACTTTCAACAAACACATAACATGTCAGACCTAAAATTGAAATTTTAGAATGAAAATAGAAATTTATTTACTTAGTCATTCTCAAAATGAAGATAAAACCCAAACACACCCTAAAGATTTTTAGTTGGGGTTCTATGTTTTGTTAGAAACTTTTTGAAGGAGATAATAAATTCCTCAATGTAATCTTTATCTCTACCCGATTGTAGTAAACACTAACCTTCTCTGCTTCAAAGTTATCTTCTTTCTACCTCTTTTCTTCCTTCAAACACTTATTCTTTTATATTTTTCTCACAACTTGCAAAAACAAGAAGGAAGGATAATGATTATGTTGTTTTTCTTTCTCATTATGCTTAAGTGAGAGATGAGGTTAAATATAATGTTACTCAGTAAAGAGGAGAAGTGGAGTATGATGTGGTCTACTTCAAGATGGGAAAAGAGTAGGATGCATGTGTTTCCATTGGGCTTAAGGATGTAATTATTAGGTGTGGCAATGGATTGGTGGCCTTGGAGATATAAGAAGGAGTGAGGGAATGAGTATAAGTGTGTAGTAGTAGTGAGAAGTGTACTACTAAATTTTGACATAAAAATACAAAAACAAATAGTTGATCACAAAAATTTGAGACGTCGCTGAAATTAGAAGTGTGGGACAAATTAGGAGGTGATTAAGCTCTTAAGGACTTATTATGATCGAGTCACAAGATTGAAATAAAGATTTTTGTATGAGAGCAATTTTAGCTATGCTTTGTTTGAGATAACGATACTTGTTAATGAAGTTAACATAAGTAAGGACTCTTCCAATTTTCTAGTATCACATGTAGGTTGTACTTGTTATTGATGTTGTTGAATTATTTGTACACGACTTAATGTGTGTATTTGTTGATGTTTGGATTGAAATTGTGTGATTGACGTATTGATGTGCAATCATAACTACTATAAACACGCGTTTGTGTTATGAATATTTTTGTGATAAATGCCAAGAGTATGCTATGTGTAACATGTGATGAGAATAATTAATCTTTGAATGAGATTTTAAAAGTGTAGAATGAAAAGAACAAAAGAACTCGAGTTTGAATTGTATTTTTAAATTTTTTTTGTGTGATTATACTCAAAGTAAAGAAGACAATACACATGTATGAAAACAAAGCGGAGAGAGACACAATAATTTATCTTGTTTCACCACCAACACGGATGCTACGTCCAGTCCCTTCAACTTGAATGATTAATCTGCTAAATTGTCACTTAATCAGACTTACACTTAAACACCTACTAGTCACACTAATTATGTTCAGTCTTCTCAACCATCTAGCTTAGTAGAATCAAGATGTTGAGGGAGACAACCATTATTGGGCTAGGTTACAATAAAAAGGTATTGGGGGTTTATCTGGGTAAGCTCTTGTAGAGAATGTTTACAATTTATGCTCCACATAAATTCTTTTAGCACTAAAAGGATGATAACAACAGTATAGATATGATTGTTGCTTGTTGCTTGTGTATTATTTGTTATTATTGTATCTTTCTTCATTAAGGAACACATGTGCTATATAGAGTACCAAGAGCGTTTTCGGCCACTGTACTGATAGCATAAAATTAGGATAATCCATAAAGTTTTGCGTCGTATCTTTGCTGAATGCTTTGACAAAGAAACTTTCCAAAAAATACTGATCTTATACTAATTTGGCGAGTTTGTTTGAAACGGTGAGTTGATAAAGTTATGTAAATTCCAATTTTTACTTATTTGGTGTATTTATAAAAGAAAATCATTTATTAAAAGTAAATGTGTTTGAAATTTGGATTCTTTATTTGGAAAATAAAATAGTCCTTATGTTGATGTAAGTAATTGGATAGTTCAAAGTGAAATATGATATTTAATTTATGTCAGTAAATAAGTTTGAAAATTTTATTATCAAAATCTTATGAGGTGAGTAACTAGTAGATCATCGAGTCTTGAAAAGAAATCAAGAACGTTGACTCATGTTAAAGATGGTGCTTTTAGTGGAGGAGCGTAAGCCAACAAAGGGAGTAACTATATGGTAACGGTCTTTTACGTGATGATTACTTTGTCGTCATATAGGTAGAGTTTGACAAGCCTAGTAATGTTGGGGAAGTACAATTTAATGAGTATGATAGTAGAAGTCTATTGTCAAGTCTTAAGGAAAGATTGTTATACCTTGGAGGTAATCTGGTAATGTACTCTTATGTGACTTTCGGTAGCCCTCCCAAAGCCGAGAGCTATCATTCAACACTCATTTACATCAACCATCGTATATATGTGTCTTGTGTCAAGTTAAGGGGATCTATGAGGACAAAGATAATTTGGATTGTTCGCTCATGTAACACCCCGGCCCTCCAGCGTTACCGGCAATGTTACCTCACGAGCTTCTCGCCCCCCTCC
>NC_021162.2:54496345-54513017 GCF_000331145.2 Cicer arietinum | reverse complement strand
CCCCCCCCCTTTTCCCTCATGGAAATATGGAGAGTTTTTGCCTTCCGTGGGATTCGAGCCCGGTACCTAGGGGATAAGTATCGCCTCATCACAATCCCACTATCAATTGAGTCAGATTTCCAATTGAGGGAAAGGGGGAACGAGAAGATCGTAAAGTAGCATTGCCGGAAACGCTGGAGGGTCGGGGTGTTACATTTCTCACTTTTTAGGATTTTGTGGACTATTGGGAAGTTGAGAGACTTGTGCCCTAGGGAAGAAACTCAAAGACAACCGTTTCTAACACCATTGCAGCAATTTTATCAAGAATCTTTCTTATAATTTTTTTCTAATATCTATCTTTTCTATCTATATCATGAGTAACTAAACCCTATTTGTTAAGGATGAGTGTAACAAGATGAAACCCTTATTTTTTCGATTTGATTTCCATATATATGAATGAGTATATTGAATTATTTTTCTCATCTATGTGTTTAATGCTTTTTATTGCTTGATAAACTTTAAAATGTTCTACAATTCTTATTTTGAAATGGTGTTACATTTCTCACTTTTTAGGATTTTTTGGATTATTGGGAAGTTGAGAGACTTGTGCCCTAGGGAAGAAACTCAAAGGCAGCCGTTTCTAACACCATTGCAGCAATTTTATCAAGAATCTTTCTTATTATTTTTTTCTAATCTCTATCTTTTCTATCTATATCATGAGTAACTAAACCCTATTTGTTAAGGATGAGTGTAACAAGATGAAACTCTTATTTTTTCGATTTGATTTCCATATATATGAATGAATATATTGAATTATTTTTCTCATCTATGTGTTTAATGCTTTTTATTGCTTGATAAACTTTAAAATGTTCTACAATTCTTATTTTGAAATGGAAGTGGATTTTATGAATGCTTGATATGAGAAATTTATGATATTGTAGTCTAGGGATAGATGCAAGTCATGAAACCAACTAAATTTGTTGCAAAGGAAGTGGTCTAATAAGAGAATTCTTGTACCGTAATTAGAGAATTCTAATCTTAAATCCACTAAGGAATTAGGGGTTACTTTGAATAAGCAAATATTAAGTCGGGAAATTTGATAAACTCCACTTTAAAACACTTTTTGGGGTTATTTGTAGAGCAATTATAAACTGTTGTATAAATTATTTATTGGATTTTCTCTTTTTTTAACAAAGAAATAAGAAAAGATAAAAAGGAATACAAGTTTATTTATTTTATAATCAAAAAAAAAAAAACAAAGGAATCACCTGATTAACTTAACATTCAACTATATCGACACCCTAAGTTAATCACCTATCATTAACAGCACACTAAAATATTATTAAAGGTAAAAAAAAAAACCAAGATATTTGAGAACTATACCAAAACCCAATAAAACAATCATTAGAGATACAAACTATTGTCTCGTTAAAAACATTAACTGGAAAACCCATAAAATATAATCAAGGTAAAGGAAAAAATAGTGTGCAATAAACACATACACATATTAGAAAATCAATATTCAGGAAAAACAATCTTATTTCTAGTGAAAACATCGGAAATATTAAAATAAAAAATATCTCACCAATGACTAATAAAAATCTGAAGTCCCAAATTAGCCATTTTACTCCCACATTTATTTCATTATCTAAAAATATGAGATATATTAAACCTCATTGTTTTAACCATCTCAAGACAATTAAGTAATTTATTTCTAATAGATCAAGGAATAAGGCTAGTATTCCCAAAAGTCAAATTTATCAATTGCAAATCAAATTCAATCCATAAAAATCATTATTTTCTTATAAGTTGTTTCAAAATAAATCATAACTCCCGTAACCCAACATATAATGCAGTTCTAATCTCCAAATTCATAGCAAAACAACTCAAAGCAGAATTGTCCCTAAATATACCTCCACAAGTAGTAGGACCGAGGCATCTAGATACAACTCAATAAGTATTAAATATAATCCAATACCCTTTGGAAGTTACATATCACTTCCTTGACGGTAAATGCTTTAGGAGGATGAGTTCAAACTTGAAAGTATATGAGAATTTGAAATTTATGGATATATTCAAAGACTGTGCTAGACGTTTGATTGTCAGATAAAGATACATTGACAATAATTTTGTTGATAACAACATGAAAAACAATACTTTTTCCATTAAATTGATCTTGATTTATATAATAGAAAATAGTATCAATAGTAAAGGTGATGAGGGCAAAAATAAAATATTTTCATTGATGAGACAAACCATTGTCACATGTGCCAACAATATTTTGAACCAAACTAATATCAATTTGAGAATGAAAAATTGAGCTTAAATAACACTAAAGTCTAGTAGTAAAAGAGCAAGAAAAATAGTGATGAGTGCTAGTTTCCATTTAACATTTACAGAGTTCACATTTTGAAATAATTTGACAATGTCAAGAGATTACATTATCATTAGTAGGAAAGTAGGCATCTTGTTACGCAACAATCTCAAATACCTGAGAGATATAAATACATGAATGTTATTATGCCAAATAAATTTGCCCCAATGAATTTTGCCCAAAAAGCATGAAGAATATACGAGCTTTCTTAAAACTTAATACGTTTCAATTTTTTATTCTGCATGCCAGACGATCCTCACAATGAAAATTAGGAATAGTAGTCTTGGCAAGCAAGGCAACCAACTAGGGGTAAATATGTAAGAGAACAAAAGGAACACCATCTTGAATGAAATGATTGACAATGGCATGAACATGAAATTATTTGTCCCCGTCAATGTTAAGAGTAGAAACCAAATATGTTAGAACCAAGTTGGTTTGAAGAATTATGACCTTTATATTTTTTTTTTATGAAAATATTATTTTGTGGGATTAATTTAATGTACTTATGTTGTATTTTAGCGTGCAACCTTCAGAACTGGTAATTCCATATAAGTTCAAGTTGCATCCTCCAATGTTAGATCTAATTTAGACAGACACCAAGACTCCACTTTTTATTTTCGTACTCTAAGTTTGGTGAATGTGCTCAAAAACACACATCTGTTGATTATATTATTACAAGCAATGCTCTAATTAGCCTGGCTCTGACGACTAGAACATGCATCCAACTATTTTGCCTCTGATAAACTGTGTCAAATATTTGATTGTCTAACTCTGATAATATTCAACCCTCTAATAATTCCACACTCTAATAGTAGTCAACACTCAGAAGAAGAGAAAGCTTTTACGCATCACCAAATAAACACTCTAAAGGTCTATGCAACATCATCTGATCACAATATCCTCTACTCCTTCTATTTTCATATCAAGGTTTTATAATCAATTTCAAGGATATGTTTTACAAGGTTTAATGGTAAATCAATCTTAGAAGATTTTATATGAAACTTCATGATACATGTTGATTTCTTGGAATCTGGACAAAGACCAAAAACTCTAAAAATAATAATAAAAGCAACAACATAATGTAATAATCACTATACAACCATCTATGCATTCTTGATATTTACCTTTTATCTTGTCTAAGTGTTGAGAAATATTTTCTTTAGAAAACAATATCGTAAACACCCTCTTGCGAGAGTTATTCCAAAACCCTTAAACTTTTGTTTTGTAACCTAGCCGAGTAGTGGATACATCCTTCAATAAATTGATTGTACTAAGCTAGAATGTTGAGAAGACTTAAACACAATAAGTTTGACTAGAAGGTGTTTTGTGGAAGTGTAATTCACTTGGTGTAATAGTGGATTAAATCCTTCAGGTTGAAGCGAGTTGATGTATCAACCGTGTTAGTGGTGAATAAGGCTAAATTAGTTGTGTCGTTCAATTCAAACCCTCTATTCAGGTTGAAGCGAATGGATGTATCAACCATGTTAAAAATAAAATACAATTCAAACCCTCCATTTCTTGTGTTTCTCGTTCTACAATTGACATTAGAGCTCGGTCTCAAACATGAGCACTACTATGTTTGAGTAAAGATATGTGCTATTATGACTAACTCTAGTGACAATATTACATGTGGGCCTTCCTTTTCAACCCTAAGAAGACCTCTCTCTACTTGAATAAGTAAGACACATAGGCTACAATATTTTGGTCTTTCATCTAAGGGTGTCCAATACCCAACAGTTATGACTTATGAGGGATTTGGGATTTAGAGGTTTTTCTAAATTTTCCTTAAGATTTGGTGCTTCAAGAATGAGCAATTTACTTTAGAAAATAAAGTGAATAATGTTAACTATTGATCATCAAAATGAATGGTTGTTGTTTTATACATATATATAACTAATTATAGCGAGTATAATATCAACCAATCATAAATGAAAATTTGACTTGAAATTTTAAGAATATCAACATATAAAATTGATGTGTTATATTTATTACCTACTTTTCTTAATATTTGTAAAGAAGATAATGAATAAAAAGTTATAATTAAAGATGAAGGTAGTAATTAAATTTAGAGTATTGAAAAAACATTTTTTTATGAAGGAAAAAAACAAATAATAACAATAATGTTATATTTCATAAGTTTAAAAGATATAAAATAAAACAAATAATAACAATAATGTTATAATTCATAAGTTTGAAAATTATAAGATAAAACAAATAATAACAATAAATATTGAGGAATACGAAGAGTTTTAAATGTAGTTATTAAATTTAGAGTTACATTTCAATTCAATGGATCTCCACTCATATAACAAAATCAACAATATTGAAAAAACTCCATTATCACAAGAAAAGCTCCATTGATTTCTTGTCATCACCAAATTTAAGGATAGCTGCATACAAATATATAATAAGAGGAGACACAAAGAAGAGGTGAGTAGATCTTCCATCATGTAAAATAAATAAGTAAAAAATAGATGACCATGCATCCATGAATCATATATAACATGATCACAAAAATTAGACGATATAAACGAATGATCTTTTAATGCTCAAAATGCACTCCTTAAAATTCATGTGGTTCCAACATAATGTAGGAAAACATGGATTGAGAAGTTATGCTTTATGTCATATGCAAAGTGCAACACCCCTCTAAATTATATGCATTTTGTGCACTCTCACAAAGACAATATTATGAAGTAATTATAAGTTTTACAAAGACATCATATAGATAACACCTCAAAGTGTAAAACTCAATAAATTACTATCCTCTCATAAAGTCTAAACTTCAGTTCTAAGTTTTTTAGATGATATATCAAACACCTAATTCTTAATAAAAAATTTACGTGATTCTAAAGCTACTAAGGAGATTGAAAGTTCACAAGAAATATACGAACGTGTGAGAGAAATTATATATAAGAGAAAAAAACATTACAATGGAAAAAGAAAATTAAAAGCTTTAACATAATAGAGAAATTAGTTTTAACTTAAGTGTTACCTTGTACATTCACAATGACGATCAAGGCAAATCATGAATTGGAGAGGAGGACACCGATACTTTTTACAATCAGTTTCTAACTTACAACTATGTTTTGTTGTAAGGTAAAATAAAAATAAACAAATGTTGTTTAAAGATGATGGAAGGTTTTGTATACAAGAAAATATGAGGATAAACTTACCACCAACGGCGACTAAAAGAAGAAATAGGGACACTAAAAGGATCATAGTGTAAACAACCTTGAGCGTTTCAGCCATTTTTTTCTACCTTTTTATGTGACAAGTAAACAATTGCTTCATCACCTTATATAATAGTAACCTAATGTTATGTTTACTTCCATTAAATTTTTTTAGGAGTTATGTTAGTGCAAGAAACCCTTCATTACAATTACAATAATTAAGAAGTGTCTCTAATGTACATTGAGTTATCATGTTTGTCCCTTCAGCTAATGTAATTGATAACTTGACCTTAGAATATATGCTCACATAAAAATATTATTTGTAACTAGAGTTCATTCTTGTTTACAATTTTTTATATTTAAAATTCAATTGTCTCTCTTTATCTTTTGTCTTGTCTAAGTGTTGAAAAATGTATTTCAAAAAGTACACATTTGTAAACAATTCTTGTGAGAGTTTTTCACAAAACCCTTAAATTTTTTCTTTTGCAAACTTGATGGGGATCAATAGTAATCCTCCGCTTAGGTTTGATTTTTTCTTGAAGCATATAATCTCGCATAGTTTTCCTCTTATGTGTTGATTTGTTCTTGGTTATCAAGGATATAATCTCCCATAGTTTTCCTCTTTACCATATTTTTTATTCTACAAAAACAAAAATCAACTGCAAACAAACTCCGAGGAGAGGATGAGCATGCACAAGTAACTAAAAAAAACTAATAAAATTAATAACAGCTAGATAAATAAATAATTTTTTTCTTTATAATTAACTAGAGTACAAAAAAATTTAAATGATAATAATAACAAAGAAAAAGGACGTAATAAAAAAAATTAAATATATTAATAATAGTAACAACGAAAATTTAAACAAACTGATTTATTTTTTTTGGTTTTGGATAAAATAATTAAAATTAAACTAAATAAAACAATGTCGAAAGTAATAAAAATATTTCTCGCTTAATATTGTTAATTTAATACATGACAGCGGTGCCAAAAACTTGTTGGGCAAAATTCTGCAAGTGTACAAATTTACCAAGTAGTAGTATATAAGATTATCATATCCACATAGATGAATTTAAAAACTACCAAATTAATTAAGATGTTATATTATTTAGACTAATGAAAATTATTGTTGATTTGTGATAACAAAAACATAAAAATTATAGCGAAAGTATATAACACAACTTTGAATTAATAGAAAGTCAACCTAAGGTCATGGTTTCACTTGTAGTATCAATACCTCAAGTCCTAGCTTTATATAAATTCTTATTTATTTTCTCAATTATCAATCTCTCTTTAAAACTATTAACAAAGATTCGTCATTCAATGTAACATTTGTTTCCCTAAATTTATTTTTTAATTTATCATACAAAAAATATAATTAAGAGAAAGCATAAAGAACCAAGAGGTTGAGTGATTGAAAGATTAGTATCTATGTTTTGTCATACGAGATTTCTAATATCAATTATCCTATAGATCTACCAATTAGTTGTAGTTGGTCAGTAGTCAATTGATTGATTAAGCCGTGCAAAGGTCGGCCATCCAAAACATGTAAATAAAACAATAGAATAATTTAATTGAGATTAACAACAAAAATATAAAATAAAAGGCTTAATTGCAGTTTTGGTCCCTCTATTTTAGCTGAATCGCGAAAGTAGTCCCCTCATTTTGTTTCTCTCCAGTTTTGGTCCCCCAAACAGAATTTTAGTTCAAAACTTGATAAAATTTCATTTTTTAAAGCGGTACTACACAATTTATGATCATATATTTCAGGTACAATTGTTGCAAATGAGATCTTGAGGCATTGCGTGACTTAAATAAATACAAAAAAAATGAAATTTTATCAAGTTTTGGACTAAAATTCTTTCTGAGGGATCAAAATTGGGGAGAAACAAAATGGGGGGACTACTTTCGTGATTCAGCTAAAATAGGAGGACTAAAACTGCAATTAAGCCAAAATAAAACTAAAATTTAAAACTGAGACATAGTAAAAAAGGTATCTTAATCACAAGACTCACCAAAGACCCTAGAAGAGAGCTTAGTTACTCATTGACATATAGAAAATAAAGTTAATAATAAAAGTGTTCATCAATTACAGAAAAAAGAAATAAAACTCTAGAAGAGTATGATTTTTTTCTCCAAAAATTGAGACACTTTACTCCAGCTTCAAACACTCCTAAGTTTCTAAGTTGTTTCTCCTTATTTCTCTTTCTCTAGTTTTTCTGCTTCTCCGATTGTGTTTCTCGTGTGTGGCTCCCTTTTTGTTTTGATTTCTCTTTGTTATGATAACAAGAAGATCTTAATTTTTTGCAACAACCTTCCCCCTTTCTTTAACATCATTTTGCTATCAAAAAATTCAACCTTGGAAGCGTGCATCAAACCTCTTTCTCTTTATTGTAGTCATTAATTGGAATATTAAACTTGATAAGTTTTTTGCTCTAAAAACTTAGTAGATTTGACTAATTTGACTTATTTTATCATCTCATGATCAATTATGCAAATATCATAAATAATTGAATAAACAAGAAGAAGTTGACATCAAAACTATAAAATAAGACAAAATAGAGGGTGAATACCATATAAAAATCCTATAAAAATAGGTTTGTCAACACTCATCTAATATAAAATCATTATATGAAAAACTACAAATGAAAGTAAAATTCTGATTGCCTCTAAGCTTGCCACAAGAGTGAAACTTTCAGTGTAATCAATAACTTACTGCTGATTGTGTCCTTGAGTTACAATCTAGCTTTATTTTTGACCATTTCACAATTCTCATTCAATTTGTTTTTGAAAACCCACTTGGTTCCAATTGATTTATTTTCTTTAGGCTAGTAAGATCCCATACGTCACAATATCTTCACCTTCTTCCATCTAGAACACTTCATACTTCTTGACAAGTAAGTTTTCCTTAGCTTTTTTTACTTGCTTATTTCCTTCGTAGATGAAAAGCAAAGCATCAAAGATACTATTTTCTGTTTATTTGTTGCTGCATTTTTCGAACTCTTTAAAGGTGATAGTATTCATCATGAAAGTTATGTTTCTTATGATGCATCTTGTATTGTTTCTTTTGATCAGAAATGAGATCCTTTCTAGATATTTTAACACCAGCAGCTTCTTTTGTAGCATCATAGCCATCATCAACTATGTCCGAGAGTTTAGAATCATGAGAGATGTAGAAACTTCTAAGCCTTTCATTATTCATCAAATAGAGGAGACTTATTAACATTTCCACCTATAACTTCATCACCAGAGTTAGTCATAATAACACATATCTTTCATCAAACACTTTTAAGTGCTCAACTTTTTCGAGTTTGATGCCATTTGTAGAACGAGAAACATAAGATAATGGGACTTTGAATTGTGTTTTATTTTAAAACCGTTTTAACAAAGCTAAAATACAGTGATGAAAATAAAGCAAATAATAGAAACACGATAGTGACAACTAATTTATTCTTGTTCACCACCAACAAGTTAACTATGTCTAGCCCTTTCAACCTAAAGGATTTAATCCACTAATTAATCAATTGAATTAACTTTCATTGAACACCTACTAGTCAAACTGATTGTGATCAAATCTTCTCAATCTTCTAGCTTAGTATAGTCAAGCTATTGAAGGATGCAACCACTGTTAGGCTAGGTTACAAAAGAACAAGTTTAAGGTTTTTGTAATAACTCTTATAAGAGGATGTTTACAATGTTGTACTCTTATAAAGTATTTATCGGTATTTAAGCAAGACAAAAAATTAAGAGTAACAATGCAGAGACGGTTGTATTGTGGTATGTTATTGCTTGTACTTTTCAATAAGGGTTGCACATCCTTTTATATGGATTTTTAGGTTTTCTGATTGTTGTCGTGATTGCAAGAAATCAACATATATCATGATATTTTATATCAAATCTTTTGAGATTGATTCGCCATTAAACATTTTCAAATATATTCTTGAAATTGAGTACATGATTGTTTGGATGTTCAGTAGAGGATGTGCAAAAGCTTTGTCTTATTCAAAATATTGTCTTTTCATAGCATTGACTTTTTGGAACATTGACTTTCATTAGAGCATAAACTATTAACAGAGTCATACGAAAAAATGTTTGATACAATTATTATAGGCAGACAATCACTTGCTTGTCAAGGTTATTAAAGGCGGAAAGATCAAATGCTTGTTGTGATTACTAGAGTCGGACTAATCAAAGCATTTCTTGTATTTGATAAAGTCACTAGAGGTGAGTTTTAGAGCGCATTCACTCGACTTAGAATGCAGAGAATATAGTGGAGTCTTGATGTTTGTTTAACTTAGACTAAGAGATCAGAGGAAGCATCGCGAACTCATATAGAATAACCTAATATGGAGACTGGACACTAAAATAAAATATTAGTCCTTTAAATTATTCTCACAAAATAATATGGTTATCATCAAAATAAGTAATGGTCATAGTTCTTCAAATCAACTTGGTTATAACACTTTTTTCCTCCATCTTGGTTTTATCCCTTTTGGTTTTCCTAGTAAGATTTTTAATGAGGCACTATTGTCTACTCTTGTCTAGTTTAGTTTTGGCCTAATCCCCCAACTTTTAGTTTTTTATTTTTATTTTATTCATTGTATTTATTAGGATGCTGCAGATGATATGTGGTATTTTTGAAGTATCAATATAGTTGAGATGCTAATCTTCCCATTTGATGTCTTGCACTCTAAATTTTGTCCAAAAAAAATTTTATGGTTATGTCATGTTTGTCCTTTTAGCTCACTTAATAATCACTTGATATATGTATTAATCTCATATTAAATCTTTCGTCATAAGAGTTCATCTTTTATTTACCAACATTTCGTTATTTTTAATTTCTTTTATGGCCTTTCATGATGTGACAACATATATATTTAATTACTAATTCAAAATTTTGTTTGATCAAATTTAAAGTATAAAACAACTTACTCAATTTAATTCAATACCCAAAACACACTACTAGAATTCTGCGTTTTTCCTGCGGATTTTCCTGCGGATTTAAGTAAATATTCCGCAGGAAAGCATGTTACCTGCGGATTTCCCGGCGGAACCTTATCCCCACGTAAAACCTTCGTGGATAATTGTTACCTGAGGATTTCACTATCCGCAGGTAAATTACCTGCGGCTAAATCCGCAGGAAAATTGAATAAAATCCGCAGCAAAGTTTAAGAAAACTTTAGACATTTTTTTACGACTTTTCATGCAGAAATATTTGCAGCACAGTTCCTACAAATATATTGCGTATGAAAATTGTAACACCCCGTTTTTCAAAGTGAGGGTATATTTTTTTTTTTCAAAAGGAATTAAAATAAAACAGAGAATTAAATCATGAAATGCCTTTGGATAAATAATTGAATCATTATAATTTACAAGCAGCGGAAAAGTTTCTCCAAGTTATAAATCCAAAACATTTACACAACAACAAATGGTACATGGAACCCATTCAAATAAAAAGTCAAACTGACAATATTAGTATAAGTACAGTTTTCCAAACTAAAAATACTCTAATCCAAAAAGAAGGACACATAGTCCCTATACATCATCCTAATCTGATCATCCTACCAAAAAGCTATACACCCTGAGTATCTCCACGCGCCCCGTGAGATCCTCCTAACGTAACTGCAGTCACGCGTTCCCATCTCCATTCCCGTCCGTAGGGTACGAACCGGTAGGATCGTCCTGACTCTCATCTGAGGGCGAAGCCCAGATTTCCACAATAATTGTAAAGGGTCACCAACCGAAATTAACAGATAACACATAACATTTAAGTTTTAAATGCACAAAATAACCTTTCAACTAAGCATGCACCTTAAAAGGATTTTCCATATGCTAAAAGTTCATATAATGCTTGTCAATTAACAAGGAACTCAAAATGAAGTTCTCAAACCATCAAGTAATACATAACTGACCAAAGCATTGATAAATCAATTGAGCAATCGATTATGTAACTCAAAATAAGTACTTTTGCTGAGCCAATCGATTGCCAAATCGATTTGGTCAGTTCTGCTGAGTTTCTGCATGACCAAATCGATTTCTAAGTCGATTTTGTCAGTTTTGATGAGCCCCTGGGTTGCCAAATCGATTTCCAAATCGATTTCGGCAGTTTTGCTGAGTTCCTGCCTCTCTGCCAATCGATTTCCAAATCGATTTCTTAAAAGATTTTGAAAGATATATTTATACAATCGATTGGCAAATCGATTAGGTCAAAATGGTGAACTTCCTGCAACTCATCCAATCGATTGGGAAATCGATTTCCCTGATCGTTTTTCCAAAAATTCATGCATTTACTCAAGTCATTCCTAATCAAGTTCACAACCTAACACTTAGCAATTCCTACACGATTACCACGGCAATTGGGATCTCGATAACCATCATACTTACACACAACAATCAACACATAACACTTAGCATTTTCAACGCAATTACCACAACGACTCAAATTCAAATCACTTAATCATAAAACTCAAATCAACCACGACTCGCGTGCCAAGCACCCTAATGCAATGCGTATATGCCAAAATGCATGGACTCGGAATTCCAAACCAAAACCCTCCTCGAAGGGCCGTAAATCATAATCGTACCGCCTATCGCAGGCCAAAGTACCAATTACCGAGGTGCCACCTATCACGGGTCAGCACGATTTACTAAAATGCGTAAATCATAAACGTACCACCTATCACGGGTCAGTACAGTTTACCGAGGTGTCACCTATCACGGGTCAACACGATTTACTAAAAGAAAAAGCGGAAATCGTAAATGTACCACCTATCACGGGTCAGTACAGTTACCATGGTGTCACCTATCACGGGTCAACACGATTTACTAAAAGAAAAAGCGGGAATCGTAAACGTACCGCCTATCACAGACCAGTACTGTTTACCTAGGTGCCACCTATCACGGGTCAGCACAATTCACCAAAAACGTAAATCGTAAATGTACCACCTATCACGGGTCAGTACAGTTACCATGGTGTCACCTATCACGGGTCAACACGATTTACTAAAAGAAAAAGCGGGAATCGTAAACGTACCGCCTATCACAGACCAGTACTGTTTACCGAGGTGCCACCTATCACGGGTCAGCACAATCCACCAAAAATGTAAATCGTAAATGTACCACCTATCACGGGTCAGTACAGTTACCATGGTGTCACCTATCACGGGTCAACACGATTTACTAAAATATAAATCGCAAACGTACAACCTATCACGGGTCCGTACAGTTTACCAAGGTGTCACCTATCACGGGTCGACACAATTTACCAAATGAAATGCATGAGCATACACAGACTCCATTCACAACAATCGTTAAGCAAATGCAGATATTAAAAGATTCCCCATTTTTAATACCCATTTAACTTAAACGACTTTCAAACAACATTAATTAAATAAGTCATTAAGAGATTCCCCGTTCTTAATACCGATTTAACTTAATGATTTTCAAAACAAAACGTTAAGCAAACAGTCATATTAAGAGATTCCCCATTCTTAATACTCATTTACCGAAACGATTTTCAAAAACGATAGTTAAGTAACCGAGACATTAAGAGATTCCCCATTCTCAACGCCCAGTTAACTTAAACATTTTCCTCAAATACACATTAAGTAAACCGAGGTATTAAAAGATTCCCCATTTTTAATACCCATTTAACTTAAACGACTTTCAAACAACATTAATTAAATAAGTCATTAAGAGATTCCCCGTTCTTAATACCGATTTAACTTAATGATTTTCAAAACAAAACGTTAAGCAAACAGTCATATTAAGAGATTCCCCATTCTTAATACTCATTTACCGAAACGATTTTCAAAAACGATAGTTAAGTAACCGAGACATTAAGAGATTCCCCATTCTCAACGCCCAGTTAACTTAAACATTTTCCTCAAATACACATTAAGTAAACCGAGGTATTAAAAGATTCCCCATTTTTAATACTCGTTTAACTCTAATGGTTTTCAAATTCCACAGAAACAAATTCAAACATACTTTCACATTCAAACCATAATTCACAACAACCACACCAATTAACAAACATCAAGTACGAACACACCGAATATACCGAACACAAATCACGCAACATAACACCCAGATACATCAAATTTCATTTACCACGAAACATTCATCACTATAAACAAAACCTAACTCTAAGGTTGTTACCCATAACGCACTAGTTTGGTTTTTCCCCAAATCGATACATTAAGCCCTAACAAATTCCTTCCCACACAACTACAGATAAGTCCCTAATGCAAGCTAGAAGTTTGGAAGGAGCCCTTACCTCAAAGTTAGCTTTATCGAGAGTTTCCGGTTCCGCGAGAAAATCCGGTAAAATCTCCGCTCGCAACGCCGCTTCCAAATTAGTGCACTAGCACCGTAGCACGGAGGTGAGCAACTTTCCCTTCTATCTCTTCGAGAAAAGAGGTTTGGATCTAGGAGAAACGGAGGGGTTTGTGTTTGGATCTCAAAACCGTTTTTCTTCGTTTTCGAATCAAAGAGGAAGAGTGGAGTTACGAAAACCTTGATCTAACCCTCACCCAACCTTGGGTCACTAGTTTTGAAGGAAAGGAAGCAACGAAAACGAAAAATGGAGGAGGATGGAAATTTGGTTTTTTCTTGCGTGACTGAGGAAGGAGATGGAAAATTCTATTTTCTCTCCTTTCAATTTCTTTCCTTTGTTTTTCCTTTCTTCCTTTTTCCTTCCTTCCTTTATATACTATTTTCTTTTCCTTTTCCTTCCTTCTAGTTTTCCTTTCTTTTTCCCTCCAAACAAACATATATAAATATAATAAATATAACTTAACAAATATCTCAAAATCTAGATATTTATTAAATTACCGTTTCACCCGAAACGCCTTAAATTAACCGTAAAGTATTTACCGCAGTTAAATTCAATTTATTTATCGACGAGAAATTCTAATTGGCATCGAAATATCTTTTTGATTATAAAACTCCAAAATATTATTAACTTTGGCTTAAAAGCCTCCGAGCCAAAATCCAAAATATACCAAAAATACATAAAAGGGTACTTTAAAATTATGGGTCTTACATTACTCCCCCCCTAAAATTAGTTTCGTCCTCGAAACTATGCATCGATAAATAACTCTGGGTGTTGTTCCCTCATCTTGCTCTCCAGTTCCCAAGTCGCATCTCCAGTAATTGGGTTCCAGATCACCTTGACCAACGAAACATCCTTGGTCCTCAACCGCTTAATCTTCCTGTCATCAATTCTCACGGGTGGTACTTCGAACGACAGGTTATCCTTTAGCTGGATTGTGTCTGGTTCGATCACGTGAGATGGATCTGCGAGATATTTCCTCAACTGCGACACATGAAACACGTCATGGATATTGGACAGTATCGGAGGTAATGCAATCCGATAAGCAACCGGCCCAATTCGTGCAGAAATCTGATATGGTCCAATGAATTTCGGAGTCAACTTCTTCGATTTCAAGGCTCTACCTACTCCAGTAGTAGGTGTGACTCTCAGAAATACATGGTCACCCTGTTCGAATTCCAAAAGTCTGCGACGCTTGTCCGCGTAACTCTTCTGGCGATCTTGTGAAGTCTTCATTTTCTCCTTGATCTTCCTTACTTTAGCTGTGGTCTGTTGCACCATCTCTGGTCCGACAATCATATTCTCACCGTCTTTATACCAACACAAGGGCGTTTGACACTTGCGCCCATATAAAGCCTCATAAGGGGCCATTCCAATGCTCGCGTGGAAACTATTGTTGTAAGTGAACTCAATCAACGGAAGTACATCATCCCAACTTCCCCTATCATCTAAAACACATGCTCTCAACAGATCTTCCAAGGACTGATTCGTCCTTTCAGTCTGTCCGTCCGTTTGTGGATGGTAAGCTGAACTCAATCGTAGCTTCGTTCCCAACGCTTCGTGCAATGCTCCCCAAAAATGCGATGTGAACTTCGGATCACGGTCTGATACAATGCTCGATGGTACCCCGTGTAACCTCACAATTTCAGCAATGTAGATCTCCGTTAGCTGATCTACCTTATAGGTGGTCCTTACCGGTAAAAAGTGAGCAGATTTAGTCAGCCGGTCCACTATCACCCATATAGAATCATTCTTCCTCCTTGTCTTCGGTAATCCGGTTATAAAATCCATGGAAATGCTGTCCCACTTCCATTCAGGTATATCTAAAGGTTGCAACATTCCAGCAGGTCGCTGATGTTCCACCTTCGCTTTCTGACAAGTTAGACAAGTGGATACATATTCCGCCACATGTTTCTTCATTCCTGGCCACCAATAATTCTGCCTCAAATCCTGATACATCTTTGTTGCCCCAGGATGAATACTCAGCTTACTCTTATGCGCCTCTTCTAGAATCGTTTTCCGCATATCTGTAATGGCTGGTACACAAATCCTACCATTACACCGCAAAACATTATCTGCCCCAACTGAAAATTTTCCTCACACTTCTCTGTCCATGCGAACGGTTGGTCCTTTCTAGTGAGTTGTGTCAATGGAGCCACAATCTTAGCACAACCTTCAATAAACCTCCTGTCGTACCCTGATAGTCCTACGAAACTTAAAGTAAGAGTAATAACTGCACCAGGTTTGCACTCAACTCAACCTACATGATAGAACTTGCTTTGTCATGTTTCTGTGAAGAAAGTGTCGTCTATCCCTTTTCATAGATATTTAATAACATTACGCACTTTCATAGTCGGTAAGACTCGTCTGTTCCATTCAACATGATTTTGTTTACTATCAACAAGAGATTAAGGATGATCAGTTCCTCAATTTGTCAATAAGTAGCCAACAACCATGATTGTGGCTTAGACTATCTTAACCGAACTGTAATAGCCTTCCTTTAACTTCGATACAAGCCTATTTCGTTGATACTTAAGCACCAAGTGCTATTCCAAATGGAATCCCTATCTCCTCAATAATTTCAGGGTGTTCACACCTCTTTGACAGTTATTAAACTTCATCCAGTCTTATCCTGAAATCTACCAGGCGAACATCTAATGCTCTTCTTAAAAAGCTCTCCACTTAGATCCTTACATGAAATCCCTTATTAGTCTCATGTCAATCCATCCATACTCATCATCTTCGAGTTAACACCAACACATAGCTTCTGTGTCCTTGGAACCATTTCCTAAATTCCATGCCGTCATGATTTG
>NC_021162.2:54484874-54496196 GCF_000331145.2 Cicer arietinum | reverse complement strand
CCCTCTTCTCCAGATCTCGTAGAGTCTTTGCAGTTGTCTGTGCAACAGCAGAAACATCCATGTGTTTGTATCTAGCATAATTAAATTAAACTTTTGTATTGTTTCCCTCTCCTAGTATAATAACTCTTCATTTTTTCAACCCTCAAAACACATATGTGGGTCAGAGAAGTAACAAAGTGTCCTCCCCTGTTTGGTTGTTAATATATATTATATGCTTAATCAATATCTATCTAATTATTTTAAATTGGACAGTGCTGAAAAGCTTTTTTATACCGTTTGAAATCTCTATAGGGACTTGTTCAAGGACACACTTGAATTAAATTAGTACAAACTAACAATAAAAAAAGTATGCAGAAAAGAAAATAAAAGAAAAGAAAAGGAGTATGTGTAAGGAATATATTATTATTATAAGAACATAATGATAGCAAAAGAACATCCAATAACAAGGAAAGTAAGGAAAAAGAAGGACAAGCACAATGAAACTGTCATCAATATAAGTTCACTATCCAAAACAGCAACATCAAACCAACCAAACTTTCTCTAGCTCTTATCCTATCTTTTTATTTCCCTTTAAATTCATAACTCTTCCCCCATAAACCAACACTACTCTTCATCAATATTGCACTATACTAAAACAACACCTATACTCTAAATACCAAATTTCTAGCTACATGAAACTACCTATAGAAACAGAGTGGTGTGTACCAAATAATGTTGTGGACATTATGTGCATGGATAACCAACAAACAGTGTTGACTGAGAAATGTAATTGTTACTTAATTGATTAATATAAAGAAAAAGAAGCTATGTTACTTAATTTCATAGTTAGTAATAGACAGTTATTGTTGTGGGGTTTGTTAGGGTCATATTATTTTGAAGAAAAGGAGGGGTAGTTTGTCCTTATATAGTGATAGTCGGTTTGTCTTTAGTTCCAATTAGCAATTCTAATTCAGTTATCCACCTGTGGTTTATCATTTGAAAAATAAATTGCACCTTTTTCTTTTCAACAAGCTGACACTAAAGTTGATGCTCATTGTCTCTGGTTAACACTGATTTCGTTTGTTAGGAGTAACTAAGGTAAGATTTCACTCATTGTATATATTGTTCTGATGTAGGTAATATATACATGAGCTTCTTTTTCTTTCTATTACAAGATTTCACTTGTTCCATAATTAGAGGAATGTAATTGTTACTTAATTGATTAATATAATGATCAAACAAGATTAGAATGATAGAAATTAATAGCTTAAATACAAATTTCTTAAATACAAATTGTTTTCTTTAAGAAATTGTTTTCAATTGTTTTCTAAATAAAACTAGCAGCAGTTTCTAAATAAAGTAGCAGCAAGGTATTTACTATTTAGTGAAGATTTAAAGAAAATAATGAATGGACTGTGACGATTGCTAGTGTGGTTTTTATCAACTTTTCAAATCACTTGTTCCCATTTCCCCCACTTCAATAATACCATGGAATAGGAAAAATGATATACATATACACAATAAATAATCATATGCATGTTAATATTTATCATACAGCCACTATTCTTATATCTATCATGTATTCATTTCTATAGTTTTGAAACAAGTTGTCATATAAGTTGAAATCATTAGAAAAACAAAACAAAACAATTATGAGAATTTTGAATTCAAATATTTATTTAATTAAAATTAAGAGAACATCATAAATAAAAATAGAAAAGCAATAAATAAAAAAGGAAGTTGAAATCTAAATACCGTTTTTGCTTATACACTTCTTAGATCTCAGTTCCCTTTTGCCGGAAACACCACTCTTCTTCTTCTTCTCTTGTTTCCACCGCCACCACTCTCACTAAATTAGAAGAAAAACCCTCAATCAGAAGAACATCAAAACCCTAACCCACTCCAGTTCGTGAAAATGAATAATGAAACCAGAATAATGAAAAATGACAGAAATGAGACTGAAATAAAAATAGAGTGGCACGCAACACCTACGAAGGCGACGAGGTTACGCTGACGAAGTTGAGGTGCAACGTAAATAGCTTAAGATTCGATGGCCGCAAGGTGTGACGGTGGTGGCTAAACCAGAAGAAAATCAAAACCTAACTCATTTTAGTTCACGGAAATGAATAATGAAAAATAGCGAGAAACGAGACAGAAATAAAACAGAGTGGCGCAACACTTACGATGGCGACGAGGTTACGATGACTATGGTTGAGATACGGTGGCGAGGTGTGACGGTGGTGATTTGAGATGCGACGGTGAGGTGTGACAGTCGTGGGATAAGAATACGCGAGTGTGGCGAGTGCGACGGTGTGAGGTTTCTGATACGCGAGGGTTTTCTACTTTTTCTTTCACAAAGTTGTTTTAGGGTTTTAATTAGTTTTTTTTTTTTAACGGGAGGATTTTAATTGTTGAAAATGTTTTTTTTCAATTCCATTTTTTTTAAATTCCATTTATTTGTTTTAATAAAATAAAAAGATATAATGACAAAAAACAAAAATAATTTTTTTGTCAAATAAAAAAAAATCTCATATATATGATAATTATATATATATAGTTCATTGTATTTACAATATATTTGATTTTATTTTTTTTACCTTTGCATGATCAATTATAAATAATTTTAATGGCTTAAAACGGTGCCGTTCTTTAAAAAATTGAATAATTTTAATGTTTATATAGATTTTCGTTTACTTTTTTATAAACAAATATAATAATTATATTTTTGAGAATTTCTATAGTAAATTTTAAAATTTAATTTGTTTTGATATCATCAAACAAAATCGTGAATAGTTAAATAATATGTCAATTAGTTTGACTATATTTTAAATTTAATATCGTTAAATTTTTAAGTTTTATCTTTTGATTCTATTTTGAAATAATATTTTTTATCATAATTTTAATTATGAAAATAATTTTTTTAATTACTGAGTTCAAAATTAAATAGATAAATTTATCAAAACTCTTAATTCAGTGAATTTAATAGACACTATACTATAAAATTTAAAAATTACAATAATATTACTAGTGGAGCGGGTTCAGATGCAAAAATATAACACTCCAAAGCGTCCCTGCTCCAAATTTTAATTTCGGAAAAACTCAAACCCACACTAAATCAAAACGAATTTTCCTTTCTAAATCAAGATGGATTCAGATGCATATTGCTACTGCGAGTCCGAATTATATTGTCATCTTTAATTGTGCAACTTGTCTTATTTTTTTAATTTTTTTAAAAAGAAATTCTACCTTAATTATATGAAAATAAAATCATAAAAATTGATATGAAATTTACCTGCGGAATTTCCTAAGGAAAAAACAATCATAAACGTTGCTGCGGATTTTCCTGCGGAGTTTGCATGGAATTTGCTGCGGAAATTTGCCGCAGATAAATCCTGTGGAAAAAGATGAACTTTGCTGCGGAAATATAATCCGCAGCAAAAGAAAACGTTACCTGCCGTTTTACCTGCGGAACACGAAACCACCAGAAAAGTCTTACGATACATGTGAACCGCAGGAAAATCCTCACGTATTACTGGCGGATATAATTCCGCAGGAGAATCCGCAGGTAAAAATCAGATTTCTAGTAGTGACAATTTTAAGTGGATAGCCAAATACGGTTTTAGACCAAGCTAAAAGTGATCCCATTAACAATTTAATGCAAAAAGGGGTTTTGACTCAAAGTAAGCAGAATCAGCTAGAGTAGTTAGATATTAAATTTAAATTATTCAAGTTAATTTGAACTACACATAAGTACGCAAGGCCTATTTTCATAAGATCCACAACTAGGGAGAGATAGAAAGCTTACAATTCAACCGCCTTAATCTAGAAATCTGGGAATGCAAAGATTAGAAAGGCACATCCACAGTCAGTCACAAGTTTGAGAAAGACAAACGCGAGTTAGTCGATTAATTTGAAGTGAGTGCGTAATTATAAAACCGTATTACACTATGAGCATAACCGTATCAAATTTTTTGAATGCTCTAAAAGTTAGGTCCATAAAATCTTAACATTAAGTAATCACAATTAAGAGTTATTAGCTCAATTACTTATGAAATTTCAAGTTCGTTAATAGTAGTTACAAGAAATCCTTCCTAAAATTTGAATAACTACTAAATGTATCTACAAGGAAAATTATGCATCATCTTTGATTAGAGTAAGCATGAAACATAAAACTTTGTGGTCATCAAAAGTTATTTATTATTAGATCATAGAGTATATTAATGAGTGTACTTAAAAATTGTTGAAGTCGCACATTAAAAATCTCATATTTTGATTAGTTTTCAACTCTATACATACTAAAGTCCCACACACTACTAGAAATTGACATTTTTCCTGCGGAATGTCCTGCGGATATATATCCGCAGGTAATACCCAAGGATGGTTCACCATTATTTAAGGAATATTTCTGCAGTATCAGGTTCCGCAGATAGTGTGGCAGGTAAAGTATTTGTTTTCTGCGGATTTACATGTGACTTTATATCCAGCAATCTTCACAATTTTCCTAAGGATATATCTGCCGAATATTCCGAAGGAAAGGGCCGCAGCAAATTCCGTAGGTAGTTTCCTGCGGATTTTCTTTCGAATTTTTAATTTTATTTTTATTAATTTCTGTACAAATTTAGTTTTTATTTTTTTATTTTTAAGGTTATTAACTATGATCTAAGGTTTTTACTTTTCGAAAAATAGTTGATGCAACATCATACTTTTTAAGAATAATGAGTATTTTTTTCAATTTTTTTTTTTTTTGAGTTAAATAATTTTATGTGAAGTTAAGTTATTGGAAAATCATGGATAAGTGAATATGACTAATTAAGAACACTTAAGTGATGTAAAATTTAAAATTCTAAAAAAAAATTAATAAAATATATTTGTCTAATTCTATTATCTTTTTTTAATTAATTTGATCAATTATAATTTTTTCTTTTTAAAACTTAATAGGGGCTTTGTATCGTGCACCCCCTCCATTTTACCTCCCACCCCCAAATTTTTTAAAACACTATTTTGTCCTTGTTTAATTTGTATAAAATCATTGAAAAGATTACCATTCTAGTTTCCTCCTCCACTTTTGAAAATTATAAAAAATTTCTTAACTTTCGAAATAATACCAAGTATTTTGATTTATTCAAAAATTTTGTGAAATTGAAAATTTTCGAAATGTAATTATGCAGAAAAAATTACTAATTTTGAAACTTTGGAAAAATATCAAACTTTCGAAATGAAATATTTCATAAATTATAGAAACTTTGGATGAATATAAAGTTTTCGAAGTGTATTTTTCCAGAAAGCTTCGAAAGTTTGGATGAATTTAAAACTTATGAAGCTCATGTACTTCGAAAATTTCAAACCTTTTAAGTAATTCCATTTCAAAAGTTTCAAAACTTTTAATTTTTTTTTTAAATTACTGAAACTTCCGAAATTATATATCAAATTTATTTCATTCTTCATCTAATTTATTTCATATTTATTACTACTAATTTATTACTATAAATATATTACTATTTATTATTATAAATTTATTATTATTTATTACTATTAATTTATTGTTATTAAAATTTGATGAGTGATGGATTATCAGTAGTAATAATAATAATAATATTTAATTGATAATGAATTTTTCTGTAGAATTTATAACCGTTCTTGGTATTTTTCCAAAGTTTCGAAATTGATAATTTTTTCAATATATTTGCATTTTAAAAATTTTAAATTTACCAAAGTTTCGAATAAATTTTGAAACTTTAATTTGGTATTATTTCGAAACTTTCAATATAAATTATTTTTAATTTACTGTGTATATTTATTAATTATTATTATCTAAATATATCTCTTACTAATACTATTATTTTATTTTAAAATATAAAAATTCAAATTAATGTATATACTAAAATTATTATTTTAACATTGAAAATCACCTAAATTCAAATGTGTTATTCTTCGTAGAATATTTCATACAGAGAAAATATATATAGAGAAGTAAAATATTTGAAAATAGCCACCACCAAGCCATCTTTAAAATCAACATTTCACTCTCTGTTCTGCCCTCCTCCGTTCATCGCAAATACATTTTCATACGTTCTTCTTTCTCTTCCTCTTTTCATCGCAAATAGCCACCACCAAGGCCTCCACCGCCCTCCACCGACCTCCTCTGTTCACGTAGGTGCAAATCGAGCCACCAATACCTCCTTGTTCGGCCTTCAACTACAGTTAAAAATCATCAACTCAACAAGGTATGGTATCGCAAAATTACATTGTTTTAGGGTTTAGTGATTTGGTTGATTCGATTGAGATTATTAGTAATATATTTGTGTTCTGAAATAATTGCTAACGTTTTTCATATGTTCAAAATTAGGGATTTTATGTTATTCTTCAAAATTGTGGATTTGCTTATCATATTTTCATTTTCTCTCCCACAGATTCTTCACGCTTGCGCTTCTCACTTACGTTGATTTTCACTTCTCATTCCTCAAATCTTTCTCAGCTTTTTAAGCCGATTTCAGTTTCAATTTATTGAGGTATTTGATTCTATCACTAATGCTACTTTCTCGTTAGTTTGTGACATTAATTGTGGTACATTTCAATTCGTTTTTCTGGTTCACTTGATTTTGTGTTTGTTTAGAGTCATAGATTTGAGTTGATGCTAATTTTAACTTCGCTTAGGGTTTTGAATGTCCAATTTGTTGTTGTGTATGTTTAGGAAATGATGTTTCTGACTTTATCTCACATACTATGTTTGATATTGCTGGTCATAGTCACCAACTTAAAGGTTGTTAGTCTTGGTAGTTAGTTTTTGTTGTAGGTGTATTTGGATTTCTCTCTATTGTTCAAAACTTGCTTTTGCGAATAACTCAATTAGTTGAGCTCCAACACTATGAGAAGCCCAACGCATATGTCATGTCATCTATAATAATAAAGATCCTCTAACAAACAAAATCATTGATTAAAAGCCTTACAGACATACATTAGAATTATTACAAAATAAGGTATGAGAACAGAACCTATCTTTATATACTTGTCTCTTTTTATTTATACAAACAAAGTAACAAACAAACAATTATAGCATATGATTTTCATTAATTAATTAATTCATTAATAATGGTTTACCGAAGTCTTTCTTTTCAAGAAGACTAGTAGTAGCGTCAAACTGATCAGCAGCTGATGATTCCATTTGACGGCGGCGTTTCTGTCTCTCTCTGGCTTTGTGATTCTGAAACCAATAGAAAACATTTTTGCCTTCAATTTTTCCAAACCTTCTAAGCTGTGCTGTTATTTGTTGGATTTGTTCTGCAGATGGTGTTCTTGTTCCTCTTCTATACAATTATTCCAGTGCTCTTAACTGTTCTGGTGTTGGATTCCACCTTGAACTCACCACTACCGCTGAATTATTCAACTTTGTTCTCTTGCTCTGATCTCCTACTGATGTTGCTGTTGCTGCTGCTGCTGCTAAAACATTAGTTTATACTTTACACCACATGTCACATGCATAAAAAAATAACAAAATGAAAACAGCATATATGTATTTGTACCCTGGAGATTGTGATATTGTGAAAAGAAATCATTGGCATGAATATTGCGGTTTAAGCAAGGAGTTGTTGAAGTGTTGTTGGGAGGAGTAGTACTAGTGACTGGTCTTGGAATGATAGGTCTGAGTTTTCTTCCATTGAATGGATAATCTACAGCCACGTTGAAGTCAGTACCTTCATTGTAACCAACCATCCACATTTTGTGTCTAAGGGAAGAATGAATTAAGCAGGTAGTAGTAGTAGTAAGTAGGTATATATAATATAGTGTATGAAATGAAACACATATAAAAAGAAAAGGTTATTAGATATATAGAGATCTTTTTGGTTGTCAGTTGGGGTTGTGGTAATTTGAAATGGTGGAGTTGAATTTGAGAAAAAAAGGGAAAAAGAATGCAATTGCAAATGCTAACAGCTAGGGTAAGCTAGTTGGAATGAAAAGGGTGGTTATATATGGCATGGATAGGGTTGAGGGTTGAGGGATTAGGATGGATGATCATGGTATAAGTATTTTTTGTAGTTGGTTTAATAGTAGTATGAGACAAATGAAGTGAAGAGAGATGAGGTTGACTAGGCTTTAAGGAGAGAGAGAGAGAGAGAGAAAAGAGGGATGGAGTGAGTGAGGGAAGCGTGTAATTCCATGGTTGTTTCCCCTGTAACCAGAAAGCTAGGTCACAAACTAACTATGTTAGTTGCTGGAATTCCCTTCATTTTTGGCACTGCCGTAAGTGCCTCTGCAGGCACCCTTATCTTGAGAAAAGGGATCCCTTGGTAGTCATGGCTACTGGTAGTGGCAAGTCTTTGTGGTAAAATGCTTCATCACTTTCTCTCACTCTCACATTCTCACTGTGTCTTTCTTGTTCATGAAGCTAATTGCCTAAATTGGAGAATTGTAACTTGGAAAAGCTAAACTTGTTTATTTTTGAATAGCTATTTTGTGTTTATCCTTGGCCAGATGGGTTGCTTGAGTGGTTGTTTCACCTGTCATGCCTTTTAAGCTTGTTTAGGATTCTGTCTTGTTATTGTTAATAATTGTTTTGTTGATTTTGTCTGAGCATAGGTTTTTACATTTACTCATTCTAAACCAGTTGTCGATAGAGAGAGCAATCAATGTTATAAGAAGTTGCATTTTATGATACGTAATGACACCGGCTCTGCAATGGTACATGGTATGTGGTGTATTTCTTTTCTTATTGACTAAATAGGCTTGTTGAGGAATAACAAGATTACATTGTATTAAATTGGTTAGATCTTTCAAGTGTTAAAAATTATTTTAATTATCTCAGATCAATTATTGTGCTAATGTTTTAATATTCTTTTTGATACTGAATGACCTTGTGTACTCTATGATAATAGGATCTGTTGGCTACTTTGATGCAATTCTTTACAAGGATGTTCATCTTGGAAATGAACCTTCAACAGCTACACCAAACATGTTCAGCTGGTATTGAGATTTGTTTCCTATTTATTTTATTTCGAGACAACTATTTTGATTGGATAAAGATTGAGTTATCGTCTGAAGCAAAAAGGTTGAGCTATCGTTTGAAGCTTCAACTTTTGTTCCGGGAGAGGACGAAGCTGATAGTTAACCTACCAAAGATATGTAATCTGATATTGATATATGGGTGGATGTAGTTGGGAGAAAGAAAGACATAATATTTAGTCTTTGATCTATATCCAAAACATTGAATCCAAATCAGCCAACAATGCGTTATGATTCAGAGGTTAATTTAGAGGTTGATGCTTTGAGAAGTCAAGTTCATGCTTTGAACGATTCAAAAACAGGAGCAAGAATAGTTGTTGATGAAGCAACAGTTGCAACAATAAGAAAAAGAGATAGTCGAGACGAACAAAAGTTTAACTTTTTCTGATGCATTATTTGGGATTTGTTGGATCTTTTTCTCGTCCAAGTTCATCACAAAGCAACAGTGAAATTTTATTGATGAAGATAATGGGGATGATGACATGAGTAGCAATCATATTGAGTAATATTTATTTTTATTTTGTTAAATTGGTTGTATCATTTAGTTGATTATACATAGTTTTTTTTATCGTGTTTTAATTAATACTTAGTTATGATTTGTGAACATGAATAAATTTTGTTTAGAATTATCATAATAGTTGGATCATACTTTAATTCATGTTTAGAAGTATTTCATGTGGATATACCTACAGATGTTCATGCGAATATATTTGTAGGAAACGTACTACATATATTTCTGCATGAAAAACCATAAATAAATACCTTAAGTTTGCTTAATATTTGCGGATTTTATTTACATTTCCTGCGGATTTATCCGCAGGTAACTTACCTACGGATACAGAAATCCTCAGGTAACAATCCATGCGGCTATGTGTAGACTACCGACAGTTGAATAAAGTAATTGTGAAGAATAAATATCTCTTACCCTGCATTGATGAGTTGTTTGACCAACTTCAAGGAGCTCAATGTTTTTCTAAGATTGATTTGCGGTCGGGGTATCACCAGTTGAAAATTAAGAGAGATGACATAACGAAGACAGCTTTCCGCACGCGTTATGGACATTACGAATTCCTGGTTATGTCTTTTGGGCTTACTAATGCCCCAACAGCTTTCATGGATTTGATGAATCGCGTTTTTAAACCATTCTTTGATCAATTTGTGATTGTGTTTATTGATGACATCCTTGTTTATTCCAAGAGTAAAGAAGAACACGAGCGACATTTAATGTTGGTTTTGCAAACCTTAAGAGATAAACAATTATATGCCAAATTCTCAAAATGTTAGTTTTGGCTGGATAGTGTGGCATTTTTAGGACATGTTGTGTCTAAGAATGGAATAAGCGTAGATCCAAGTAAGGTGGAAGCAGTCCAGAATTGGCCCAGACCTACCACAGTGAAGGAGATTCGGAGTTTTCTTGGCTTAGCTGGTCATTATCGACGTTTTGTGAAGGATTTCTCAAAGATTGCATCTTCGTTGACTAGGTTAACCCAGAAGAAAGTTGAGTTCCGATGGACTGATGCATGTGAGGAAAGCTTTCAAAAATTGAAGGAGTACTTGACGTCAACACCTATTTTGGCATTACCTATAGGTGGTGAAAGTTATGCAGTTTATTGTGATGCTTCTAGAGTTGGTCTCGGTTGTGTACTTATGCAACAAGGTAAAGTTATTGCATATGCATCTAGACAACTCAAGAGGCATGAGGTGAACTATCCCACACATGATTTGGAAATGGCTGCCGTTATTTTTGCTCTTAAGATTTAGAGGCATTATCTATATGGTGAAACTTGTGAGATTTATACTGACCATAAAAGTCTTAAGTATATCTTTCAGCAGCGAGACTTAAATTTAAGACAAAGAAGATGGATGGAACTCTTGAAAGATTATGATTGCACAATCTTATACCATCCAGGGAAGGCAAATGTTGTTGCAGATGCCTTGAGTAGGAAATCCATGGGCAGTCTTGCTCATATAGCAGAAGTAAAGAGGCCAATAGTTAAAGAATTTCAAGAAGTTGTTGAAAGTGGAATTCAATTGGAACTTGGTCATTCGAGGTTATTTTTAGCCCACGTACAAATTCGTTCAACCATAGTTGATGATATCAAGGAAGCTCAAAGTCAAGACCCATACTTGGTGAATATGGTAAATAATGTTCAAAATGGTAAAATTTCAGACTTTTCAGTTGATTCTGATGGTGTGCTGAGGTTGAAGTCTCGGTTGCGTGTTCCAAATGTTGGTAACTTTAGGAGGAAAATTTTAGAGGAGGCTCATCATTCTTCTTATACTATTCACCCAGATTCTAACAAGATGTATCAAGACTCGAGAGAATTGTATTGGTGGGAAGGGATG
>NC_021162.2:54482303-54484407 GCF_000331145.2 Cicer arietinum | reverse complement strand
TTTCAATCGATTTGCCAATCGATTGTGTTTAAGTCAGTGACTCAGCTATTTTGATGTTAATCGACGTGCCAATCGATTTGTATGTATTTGTCTGAAAAAGTTCTTACCTGGTGTTTAGTTCAATCGATTTCCCAATCGATTGCAACCAAACTTAACTTGATTGAAATTTTACACAATAGATTGTCCAATCGATTGTGTTTGTCACAGGGAAAGTTATTTTGCAAATGATATTTAAGCAATCGATTTGCCAATCGATTACCCTCAAAACTGGGGTGTCACTGTGACTTGTACAATCGATTTCCCAATCGATTTATTTCAATCAGGTTTACTTTGTGAAATGTATAATCGATTTGTCAATCGATTAGCCTGTAAAACAGGGTGCTACTGACTTGTGCAGTTTTCATTTCTAATTTAGTCAGTCGATTTCCCAATCGATTATACCAACACAAACAGTTGTGTTTCCTTACACCCTTGTTATGAAATAGATTTGCCAATCGATTTACTTCAGTCAAAAATCAACTTTTGTTGATTTCTTGTGTTCCAAGCAATATGTTCCAAGTGTGTAGGATTGGATTGTTGTTCCTGAAATCTTGCTCAATTCAAATATTAGATTTATCATGTGGTGTATGAACATTGTATGTTTGTTAATTATGTCAAAATTTAGGATTCAAAGGACTAAAGTCCAACAAGATTATGATTGCACAATCTTATACTGATAAGAGACAACTCAAAGTAGGCAAAAATATTATTCTGATAAGAGACATCATCCCTTAGAGTTTTCAGTGGGAGAACATGTATTCCTACGAGTCTCACCAATGAAAGGAGTTTTGCGATTTGGTAAGAAGGGGAAGCTAAGTCCGAGACTCATTGGACCATTTGAAATTTTAAAAAGGGTCGGACCAGTAGCGTATCGCTTGACACTTCCACCGGATCTCTCGGGAGTTCATCCAGTTTTTCATATTTCGATGCTTCGAAAGTATCTTCATGACCCTTCTCATGTGATTAAGCATGAAGACGTACAATTAGATGAAAGTCTACCATACGTTGAGCATCCGGTAGCTATATTAGATCGCCAAGTGAGACGTTTACGCTCAAAAGATATTGTTTCAGTAAAAGTCCTTTGGCATGGTCCATCCGGTGAAGAAACAACTTGGGAAACCGAAGAAGTCATCTGTGCAAAGTACTCACACTTATGTTGAAACTCAAGGTTAGTGGTATTTATTAAATAAATAAAAAGTCAAATAAATTCGAGGACGAATTTTTATAAGGGGAGGAGATTGACACGTCTCGTGTCCTTTATAAACGAAAATATATATAATAATAATAATAATTAAATAATAGTAATAATAATAATAATAAAATCCACTTTTCCCTTTTCTTTTTTCATTTCACTCTTCCCCCTTCTTCCTTCTCTTCCTCTCAACAACCCTACTCCCCCATTTTCATTTTTTTCATTTCTCTTCTTTCTTATCCTTCCCATCTCCTTGCTTCTTATCACTCTATTACTCAAACCCTCAACCCTTAAAAGAGATTTAACATCCCCACAAGCTTAATTTCTCAAACTCCTACAAATTCTTTTGGTTGAGATTTTTGGGTTAGGGTTTGTGTTCTAAGGAAGTAAAAAGGTACCCATCTCTTGAGAGTTGTTGATTGAGACTCATTGAGGTAAATGCACAACTCTAATCCTAGTATGAATTCATAGAAAAATGTAGTTTTGTTTAAAAATCTTATTTTTGTGTTTAGGGTATATTTAAACGATTTTTAGGGTTTCCTAGAGTTAGCTAAACTTTAGAATTTTTTTTCTAAAGTCTTGGAAATATTTTTGATACTCAGATTTGTCAGTTGATACCCTGCCGACTACTCTGAGAGTTGTTGGAGAGCAAACTTAGACGATTCTCCATAACTGTGAGTTGACGACGATCATCGTCATATATTTTACACTGCTATTATTATTATTATTTTACTTGTTTTCTATATTAAAGTATTTATTGAAAAATTTGTGAAACACAACCTTTGAATTTTTTCTCGATTTCGTCAATTATTTAATTTAACGGTCGTTGTTATGTAATATGTTATTATTTTGATTTACGTATGAGCTACAGTA
>NC_021162.2:54478851-54481871 GCF_000331145.2 Cicer arietinum | reverse complement strand
CGAGAGAGGTCATCCATAGGAGGAGAGGGCTATCAACGAGATGTAAGCTCCCTAATTGATACGTGATGATACGTTGCGGGATTGAGAGGAGAGGGTCATCCGTTAGATGGAGCCGCCCCTAAGGGAAAGGCCACCCTTAGGAGGAAAGGGCTATCAATGAGAAAAATCTGCCTCTTGGTTCTAAAAATTTGTATTGTTACTTGTTGGATTTTTATGATGATTTTTAAGGTTGTTCATTTTGATTCCGTTTCGTTATTCACTGGATTTTTAATATTTCTGTCAAGCGATTAAACAGTTATTCATGCCTTTTGTGTTTCCCTTCTCATTGATGGTGGTTGTTGTCTCCTCACTAAGTCTTTGTGACTTACCCCTTTATGTTGCTTATTTTTTCAGATTCGCAAGCAGCTGAGTAGGAATCTGTTATTTGATTCAAGTCTCAACATACTTCTTTTTTTTTTGTAGGCCTCTTTGATCGAGGACCATTTTTGTAACATTTGTTGAGTCTATGTAATTGCAGCTATTTTGGAGTCTAGAAAGTCTATTTAGTTTTTTGAGAAATGTATTAAGCAATTTGATTATGTTATTTGCATTATGACTGGATTGAAAGCTGAACAGGGATTTTACAAAATCCAGCCATGGAAGAGTTTGCTGCTGGTCTGCAGGGATTACAACAGGTTGTGCAACAACTTGTTGGGTTGTCGTCAGACAACAACAGGAGGGTGATCAAAGACATGAAAATGTCAATGGTCAACAAGAGGTTAGACAAGTTGAGCATCAAACAACTGCTGCAACGAGGGGTATTGAGGTTACTTTACCAGACTTCATGAAGCTTAAACCCCCTACTTTTTCTGGGTCTAGTGCGACAGATGATCCACAACAATTCATTGACAGTCTATAACGGCTTTGGAGAGCATTGGGTTGTTTTGAGGTAAGAGCAGTAGAACTGATATCATTTCAACTAATAGGTGTGGCACGTGATTGGTTTGATATAGTGTCATGTGATAGACAAGTGGGGTCACCTCCGTTAGCATGGAGAGAGTTTTCTCAGTTGTTCAAGGCTCGTTTTCTTCCGAAGAGTGTTAGAGATGGATTAGCTTATGAGTTTGAGCGATTGGAGAAAACAGAGGGTATGACAGTTTTAGAGTATAGTGCTCGTTTTACACAGCTCTTTAGACATGCTCCTTATCCTATCACTGAAGAGATGCGTGTTTAGAGGTTCATTAGAGGATTGAAGGATTATTTATTTAGATCTGTGGTTGGGTCGAATTGTTCTACTTTTGCTGAGGTTTTGAGTTTGGCCCTTTTGATTGAGCAACGACAGAAGGAAAAAGGAGGCAGTAGACAAGATTCACATAAGAAGCAAAGGATTGAAGGATCTTACAGTAACTATTCAAATCGCGGTGGTGGATCTATGTTTGGTTATCAGGGGCAACAAAGACTCATGTCTCCAAGGGGTGGTCATAGTGGGCAATCTTCTAGGACAGTGCAGATTCGTAGATCAGATTCTAGAGCAGCATCACAATCCATTTTCCCTCATAGACATTCTGGTGTTTCAGCTACACGATGTTCTACTTGTGGTAGGTTTCACTTCGGGAATTGTTCTAGAGATGGTAATGTTAAGGTGTGCTACCAATGTGGCCAAATAGGTCACATCCGGAGGGATTGTCCTGTAGATACGACACATCCATCCTCTAGTTATGCATCAACACCAACAGCTTTGGCATCTTCTCAGACTCATTCTGCATCTGTGCGTCAGAGTGGAAATTCTTATGTCAGAGGTTCAGGAACATTTCAGCAGCGGGGTAGAGGATTTGGTGGTAGAGGTCAGATACCAGCAGGAAGAGGTCAGGCTCGAGTGTTTGCTTTGACTCATCAGGATGCTCAGACATCCAATGTGGTAGTTACAAGTATACTTTCTATATGTTCTAGAGATGCTCATGTTTTGTTTGATCCTGGAGCTACACATTCTTTTGTATCCTCGTGGTTTGCTACTCAACTTGGTAAATGTTCATCTTCTTTAGAAGAGCCTTTAGTTGTAGCTACACCTGTTGGTGGAAATTTGCTTGCTAAGTCGGTGTAACGTTCTTGTGATGTAATTATTGATGACAAGGTGTTGCCGGTAGATTTAGTAGTTAGTGACTTGATAGATTTCGATGTGATTTTGGGTATGGATTGGTTGGCTTTGCATCATGCCACTTTGGATTGTCATAACAAAGTGGTGAAATTTGAGATATCAGGACAACCAATCTTCTCGTTTCACATAACCAAATCTCAGCCTTGGCAGCTAGCAAGTTAATGAGAAGAGGTTGTCAAGCGTACTTAGCCGTGGTAAGGGATACACAAGTGGCTGAAGAGGAATTGGAAAAAATTCCAATAGCATGTGAATTTCCAGATGTTTTTCCTGAAGAACTTCCTGGGTTACCACCTGATAGGGAGATTGAATTCTCTATAGACTTAGTTCCAAACACTCATCCTATATCTATACCTCCTTATCGTATGGCACTAGCAGAACTTAAAGAGTTACGGGAACAACTTCAAGATCGTCTTGATAAAGGTTTTATTCGTCCAAGTTCTTCTCATTGGGGAGCACCCGTCTTATTTGTAAAGAAGAAAGATGGATCCATGCGGCTATGTGTAGACTACCGACAGTTGAATAAAGTAACTGTGAAGAATAAATATCTGTTACCCTGCATTGATGAGTTGTTTGACAAACTTCAAGGAGCTCAATGTTTTTCTAAGATTGATTTGCGGTCGGGGTATCACCAGTTGAAAATTAAGAGAGATGACATAACGAAGACAGCTTCCCATCTTCTTTCTTATCCTTCCCATCTCCTTGCTTCTTCTCACTCTATTACTCAAACCCTCAACCCTTAAAAGAGATTTAACATCCCCACAAGCTTAATTTCTCAAACTCCTACAAATTCTTTTGGTTGAGATTTTTGGGTTAGGGTTTGTGTTCTAAGGAAGTAAAAAGGTACCCATCTCTTGAGAGTTGTTGATTGAGACTCATTGAGGTAAAT
>NC_021162.2:54471832-54478085 GCF_000331145.2 Cicer arietinum | reverse complement strand
ATTTTTAATATTTTTGTCAAGCGATTAAACAGTTATTCGTGCCTTTTGTGTTTCCCTTCTAATTGATGGTGGTTGTTGTCTCCTCACTAAGTCTTTGTGACTTACCCGTTTACGTTGCTATTTTTTTCAGATTCGCAGGCAGTTGAGTAGAAATCTGTTATTTGATTCAAGTCTCCACGTATTTCTTTTTGGTAGGCCTCTTTGATTGAGGACCATTTTTGTAACGTCTATTGAGTCTATGTAATTTGCAGCTATTTTGGAATCTATAAATTTTTTTGGAAATTGTATTAAACGATTAGATTATGTTCTTTGAATTGTGACTGAATTGAGAATTTAACAGGGATTTTATAAATGTGGGAATGTTGAAGTTACAGAGGATACTCTGTCGAAATTTCGAGGAAAAGTATATATATAAACATTTTTGAAATGGTTAGGGAACGATTTAGTGTTTAATTGTTAAGTTAGTTGGTAGGCTTGCCAGGCTAGGGGTATAGCTTGCGCGCCGGTCACGACATTTAAATTTCGGGCCGTGACAGTGGTTTTTGTGTTGTAGTCTTGTGTAGCGGTTTGTGTGTCGTAGTCTTTTAGAACGACTTTTTTTTTTTGTGTCGTAGTCCTTTTGATTTATGTGTGGTCAAAATTTGAACAGTGAAACTTCGATACAATGAAATTGGGCTATTTTATCTTGAAGACTTTGTGGTTGATAGTCTACCTATCAAAATTTCAACAGTTCCGCGAAACTTTTTAAAATGAGCGACCTAGTCCGCGAATCAACCCAATAATATCTTCAATGGCATAAATTGATTTTGAAATTTTTTTCAAAACTGTCCATGTTAACCGAAGAAATTATTTGATTTGGTGCCTTTAATTTCAATAAATTGTTAAAATGAGGCAAACATAAAAAGATAAGAAAGCTAAAGAATTAACTCATGGGAGGATAATGATTACTCTATAAGAATTATAGGCTTATTGGACTTGCTGATGATATGTATAACTACTACAATTCTAACTTTACTGTGAGCCACTACCTCAAGTATCAAATGACCGATGATAGATTCGCGGGGGCTCACTTCTGTAAATTTCAGAAGATAACTCATGATATCATCTATTAAGATACGCCACTCATTCAGAAGATAGGCCACTCACTTCTGTAAATTACATGTGTGATTTTAATTTTTGACATGCTAGACTATATGATGTGAACATATCTGATTTCAAACTTAAGCAACTTAGGTTTAATTCCAAAGTTATCTTTAAATGATTTTTAAAAATGTGATTTTTGTACTCAAGTTAAAATAACAAAGAGTTCACATAAATATGTAGTTAGAGAATATGAGTCTTTAGATTTATTACACTATGAAATATGTGAACTTGATGGGTTTTTAACAAGAAATGAAAAATAAAAGTGAAACGCTTGACATGTTAAAGATCTTGGTAATTGAAATTGAATATAAATTTAATAGAAAAATTAAGAGATTCCAAGTATGATTGTAGTTTGTTTAATGAGTTTAATAAATTGTCTAGAATTATACTTGAAACAGCTGCACCATAATTACTTGAAATGAATGGTAAAGTTGAAAATAAAAAATTGAACTCTTACTGAACTAGTTGTTGCTAGTATGCTTAACTCTGGTGCTGCATCTCATAGGAAGTTGTATACAATATTTTTAACTAGATTATCTAATTTCTTCCTAAGTGATGAACTTAATATTAAAACCAACTTGTTTAATATTAATTCCAATTTAACAGTAATAGATTCAAAAATTTATTCAAAACTGAGATTCAAGAACACATGTATTATCAAGATAAAGAGTATAGAGATAGAGAAGTGTGCACCATGGATTTTTATACTGGTTCGACTATCACTTCGATAGTCTACATCCACTCCTGGAATCACTTACCGATTCCAGCCTTTACTAGAAATGATTTGAGTATGTTTACAGACTTTCCAACACTTCACTGCCTATACATCTAACTCAACATCAATCTTCAACAACAACCAATCTATCCTTAAGAACTAATCGCCAAGCTCTAGCAAGATCAGATTGAGATCTCTTTTAGATGATCACACACACTCTAAAAGATGACCACCAGTTTCACAATACTGGATTTCCACACACTTTCTTTTACAAAGATAATTCTTTCAAAAAGACTAAAAACACTTGATTCAATCACAATGAATTCTCACACTAAGTATTTGCCAATAAATTTTGTGAGTTATAATAGTTTTTCTCAAAGTGTATTTTTCGAAAAGTGAATGAGATTCTTTTTGTTCTTTCTCTGTATTTCTATTATTATAAAAATTGTGATTGATTCAGTTTATATAGTTTCAGAAAAACTTCAGACAAATCGATTTCCCAATCGATTTTATTCATGCGTATTACCAGCTCAATCGATTTCCTAATCGATTTCGCGTTTCTTGTTTTTCTTGAAATTCTTGAAATAGATGAACTAATCGATTTGCTAATCGATGTTTTTAATGCATATATCAGAAATTGACACTCAATTCATATCAGAGTCGATTGAGTAATCGATTATAATTGTTTTGTTCAAAATGTGAGATCAAGCAATCGATTACTCAGTCGATTCATTTTCACTAACTTAATCGATTTGACAATGGGCTAATTTCTCTCTGTAACTCAGACACTCAATCAAATCGATTTGCCAATCGACTGGTTTCTCCCTGTAACTCAGACACTTAATCAAATCGATTTGCCAATCGACTGATTTCTCCCTGTAACTCAGATATTTAATTTCAATCGATGTGCCAATCGATTATGCAGTATGTTTTCTGATAAATGATGAACTGATTCATTTATGCAATCGATTATCCAATCGATTTCTTTTAATCACAGAACACAGGTCTGATAAAAAATATTTAAGTAATCGATTTGCTAATCGATTGTCTCAGTGAAAGCTTTGTTCTGTGAATCAGAAAATCGATTAACCAATGGATTAGTAGAAAGCCTGTAACTTAAGAAAGTATATCAATCGATTGTCCAATCAATATCCTTTAATCATAGAACACATGTCTGATACAAACCTTTAATTAATCGATTTGCTAATCGATTAACATAGTGAAAACTTGGTTCTATGACTCAGAAAATCGATTAATCAATTGATTTACCAATTGATTGATTAACATACTTAATTTATGATTTCGGTTTTTAATTGGCAAATATTAGATGTGTGAAATCATAATGTTGAATCTAACTAATAAACACTACGAACAATAGACACATTTACACATAATCTTCAAGCCTTGTATGATATGATCAATATTTGCTTGATTGCTTGAGATCCAAGATTTGTCGAAGTGTAGTGTTTGATTCTTTCCTGAAATGTATCTCAACTCAAACTATTAGATTAATCAGATTATGCATATACATTGTATGTTTGGAGGTTATATCAAAATCATAGTCAAGGAGGCATATATCTTACAATCTCCCCCTTTTTGATTAAATGACAAACATACAATTTAACTTTGAGTTTACATTTCAAAATTAAAACTTAAAACTCCCCCTGAATTTTAGAGTTCATAATTCATTTCAATTTTCAGATTTTCAGTACATGATAAGATAAGCATAATATTCATTCAAATTTTCCAAAATTCAGATTCTCCAAGTTAAATTCATTCATTCAAATTCTCCCATTTTGTCATTAAATTCAAAAAGAAGATACAAGAGAATAATGATGCAAAATCTATAAGAGATATACTGAAAAAAAAAATAACAAAACAACAAAGAAAACAAAAGCCAAAGCACTAATCTAGGGTTGTTCCTCATTCTGTTGCAGATTAGTAGTGGGGGAATGAGGTTCATCTTCTTGATTGGCCACTTGTGTGCCAATGCCAGCTATGTCTTCAAATGACATCTTGAGACCCAAATGGTCTTGGATGGCATCTACATCCTGAACAATTGAGTTGAGGGTTGTTTGGAGTCGCACAAGGGAGGCTTCCACCTTAGCATTGTGTTTAGCTTGAGACTCCATAAATTCCAGCAACTTAGCTAAAACCTCATATTGGTTTTCAGCTTGCTCAGGTTGTTCAGCATTTGGTTGAGCCCTTGTCCAAATACCATTGATCTTTTTCAACTGCATTTGGTTGACAGTTGATTCCCCAAAAATCAGAGTTGTTTTTACTGATTCTTCATTGACAACTGATATTTTAAAGTGTCTCAGAATCTTTGTGATCATCTGAGGGTAAGGGAGCATTTTCTTTCCTTGTGTTGTTTCCAACATATTAACCAGCACAATCTAAGCCCAACTCATCTTGAGTTCCTTGTAAAGGCCCCAAAGCAAAGTAATGTCAAGCCTTTGAACTACAGCATGATTCCCTGATCTAGGTACCAACATTCTGGTTAGCACATACATCAGCATCCTATGCTGGACTTTCATTTGACCAATAGGGATAGATATGCTTTGCACAAACCCTTCAACCAACAAGTCTTGAATGGTTGTGTGTCTATCTACTGATGTTTCCCAAGCATCATCAGTAGAATATGGATTGGTCCTGCCATCAACACCTTCTCCATAGAAGGGCAGTCCTGACAGCCTGGAGAACTCCCTAAAAGTCATGGAAATTTTCTTCCCTTTAACTTCAGACTCAAATCCAAAGTATGTGAGTGTGAAGTTTGAGTAGAAAGCTCTAATGAGTCTTGGATAGATTTCCAGAGAGCAGGATAGAAAATCTATCAATCCATGAAATTTGAGATGGTTTTGGAATGTGAATCCATTTGCATCAAAGTAGGCAAAATCCATAGTTCTTGCCTCATGGATTTTCCTCTTTGGGAGGTTGAGGCTTCTTTGGCTGAGGGGACGATGTGGTTTTCTTCTTCTTCTGGGTTGGCCCCTTCATGGCATCACCCATCAGTTTTTCAGTTTGAGGAACCTTCCTCTTTTTGGTCGTTCCTTGATCAGTTGCAATGGCCTTTCCTTTATCCTTTGCCAATACCTTATGAGTGGGTATAGAAACTCTTTTTGCAGGAGGGGAAGTAGGTTGAGGAGAAGGAGTTCTTCCACTAGAGGTTGAGGAAGAATCTAGGGAAATGGATTTTGAAGAAGATGATTGTGGTTTCTCACTTGTCTGTTTTACTCTTGCCATTAGAGAGATTTTGGAAATTTGAGAGGTTTGAGAAGTATCAAAGCACAGAGAAATAGAGTTTGGGGAGAGGTTGATAGTGAAAATGTGATTTGATAGTGAAAATGAGTTGAGAAATTGATTTAGGGATTTATATGGGACTGTTCAGAGTCGGTTTCTAAATCGATTTTATTTCACATTTGCGCGCAAAAAGTCGATTGTCAAATCGATTTTGTTACCGTTATTGGAGGGAAATGAAAGGTTTCCGTTACAACTGCCTCCAACGGCTAGTATTTTTGCAACAGTCATATTTCAAATCGATTTCCAAATCGATTTTCCTAAGTAAATGTTCAATGGATAAATCGATGTCCAAATCGATTTCTATATCAGTTCAGGAAAACTTCTCATAACAGCATCGATTTCCAAATCGATTTCTTTGAAGATATTGATCATACAGGGATTTCAATCGACTTCCAAATCGACTTATTTGGCTCACAGTTTTTATAATTTGACACAATTGATTACCAAATCGATGCTCGTGTTTGAGTTTGGAAAATTTCTCAAATCTTTGGATTTCTGGGAGAAATAATCGATTATGTAATCGATTTTTTAAAACTATTTTCCATATCCTCAATCGATTCACCAATCGATTGGTTTTATGTATATTTTGTCACATCTATTCTGGTTCAGCATTTGTTGCTAACACAGATTACTAAATCGATTATGAAATCGATTGATGAGTTTTATATTTTGACAATTGAGAAACTTTGTAGCATAAGTCGATTCTTAATTCGATTTTGTAATTTTGACATAGGATAGTCGACGTGCAAATCGACTTATCTATTGTAAATTAAGAAATTTAGAGAGAACATCGATGTCTCAATCGATTTTCTACAGAGATCATATTTCATTTTGATCCATTATACCAAGTTTAATTCTAATATAGAAGAAACTTTCTTTGGGTAGGGCTTTGGTAAAGATATCAGCTAATTTTGGTATTGATCTCTAATGAAATGATGTCTAATCTCTATATGCTTTGTTGAGTGCATAATAGGATTCTTTGTGATATTTATGGCACTAGTGTTGTCACACATTATTGGCACAGTTCCAAGATCAACACCAAAGTCAGAAAGGTGTTGTTTCATCCATAATATTTGTGCACAACAACTTCCAGCA
>NC_021162.2:54467914-54471085 GCF_000331145.2 Cicer arietinum | reverse complement strand
TTACATCAATTTGATACAATTTAAAATCCATGATACAAGCATAAGCAAGCAAAATCCTAATTGCTTCTAATCTGGCTACAGAAGCATAAGTCTCATCATAATCAATACCTTCCTCTTGGTTGTAGCCTTTAGCAACTAGTCTAGCCTTATTTCTTGTTATTACTCCATTCTCATCCATCTTATTCCTAAACACCCATCTAGTTCCAATAATATGTTTGTTTTCTGGTTTATGAACTAAGATCCATACTTTGTTTCTCTCAAATTGATTAAGCTCTTCTTGCATGACAATTATCCAATCATTGTCCAAGAGAGATTCTTTTATATTCTTAGGTTCTACTTGAGAAACAAAAGCTGTGAAGTTACAGAATTGTCTAACGGACTTTCTAGTAGCAACCCCTTTAGAAATTTCTCCTATGATGTTGTCAATACGATGGTTTTTGTTGAATTTCCATTCCTTAGGTAACTCATCTTCCCTTATAGGTTCTATGTAATCAATGTCAGTTGGAGGTAATGTTTCATTTGGTTCTTTTGGATCTGATTCTACAAATTCATCAAGAGAATCACCAACTATAAGAGGGGTACTGTTCAAGTTTTTGGTAAACATTTCATCAAATTTTACATGAACAGATTCCTCTATAGTTTTAGTTCTTTTATTGTAGATCCTATAAGCCTTACTAGATTGTGAATATCCTAGAAAAATTCCCTCATCTGCCTTAGAGTCAAATTTCCCTAGAGGCTCTTTTCCATTATTCAATACAAAACACTTGCATCCATTCTAAAATAGGCAATATTTGGTTTTCTACCTTTGTATATTTCATTGGGTGTTTTTCTAAGGATAGGCCTAATTAGAACTCTATTCATCACATGAGTAGCTGTGTTTATTGCATCAGCCCAAAAGTATTTTGGAAGCTTAGAGTCATTAATCATTGTTCTAGCAAGTTCTTCTAGAGCTCTATTCTTCCTTTCTACAACTCCATTCTGTTGTGGAGTTCTTGGAGCTGAGTAAATGCGGTGAATTCCTTTTTTATCACAATAATTGTCAAAAGATTCATTTTGAAATTCTCCACTATGATCACTCTTAATGGAAACTATTTTCTGATTCTTCTCTTTTTGAACTTGATTTGCAAATTTTTTGAAAATTGAGAAGGCATCACTTTTGTGAGACAGAAAATAAGTCCATGTATATCTAGAGAAATCATCAACTAAAACATAGCCATAAAGATTTCCTCCAAAACCTTTTACTTGAGAGGGACCAAATACATCCATGTGAATCAATTGTAGAACTCTATTAGTTTGTACTAAGTCTATTGGTGGGAAAGATGACTTGACTAATTTACTTTTCTCACAAGAGTCACATAATTTGTCCTTAGTAAATTTTCTGTTTGGAAGACCTAGCACTAGTTGTTTGCTAACAAGTTTGTTAAGATGGTTTATATGTATGGTAGCTATTCTCTTGTGCCATAACCAATCTTCATTAGATTTAGATAACAAACAGCAAACATTATTTGCAGGCAAAGAGTCAAGATTGTAACCCTATTAACTTTATTTTTGGTTCATTATATGTTATTTACCCTTTCACCTACCAATTTTAAGCTATCATCTTCCTTGTGCTCAAGTGTACAAGTATGTGATGTAAAACATACCTGGTAGCCTTTATCGCAAAGCTGACTAATGCTAAGCAGATTGTGTTTCAAACCTTTTACATAGAGAACATCCTTGATTACCGTTGTTGATTCACTCCCTATGTCTCCAGCACCAAGTATTTTGCCTTTGTTGTTGTCACCATACTTTACATATCCTCCGTCTTTTAAATTAAGAGATATGAATTTTGATTTGTCTCCAGTCATATGCTTGGAACATCCACTGTCTAGGTACCATGAGTGGGTTTTGGATGTCAAGCAGCCCTGCAAAACATAATTCAGACTTTGGTTTTAGGTACCCAGTTTAGATTGGGTCCTTGAGGGTTAGTCTCAATCACAAGTTTCTTTACTCTCCAAACTTGTTTCCATCCCTTGTTAGCAAGCTTTTTCAGTTTACAATTAAAAGATATATGTCCCTTTTTGCAACAAAAATGACATGAAAAAACAGAGGATGTACTTTGAGTTGGTTTAATGAAAACATCATGAATTGACTTTGATTTAACAAATTTATGATTCTTTTGAGCATTCCTATTTGGTCTATAGCCAATTCCAGATTTTTCATTTGCATTCTTTTGGTTGCCAAGAAGAACATTCCGGTTGTTTCTACCATTAGTAAATTTTGCTAAATCAAATTGTAGTGATTCAACCTTTCTTTCAAGTTCAATAAAACTAGTGAGTCTATCATTTGCTTTCTTTTTTAAAAGTGCATTCATGTCTTCAAGCAACTTATGATCCTTTTTATTTCTTCATACATCATGCACTGTTTTTCTAACATTTTCTTAGTGCAAATCAATTGTTTGACTACCTTAATATGTTCATCATGCAATTCATTGAAAGCATCATGCAATTCTTCATAAGAGGGATTAGAGGTAGTACTTACATCGCTATCTGAATCTGAGTTAGTGTTGGCCATTAGACACAAGTTTGCTTCTTCATCTTCTGAATTTTCAGAAGATTCTTCATCATTGTCATTCCAAGCTATGTAGGCTCTTTTAGTTTTTGAAGATGGTTGATCCTTGCCTTTAGCTTTCACAAACTTGTTTCTATTTTGTAGTTGAAAACATTCAGATTTAATGTGGCTTGATTTTCCACATTCATAGCATGTTATCACTTTGCTATCATTTGTCTCATTCTTGCTGAAGCTTTTTGTCCTTGAATTGGATGGTTTCTTTGGTTGGATTCCTTTCTTCTTCAGAAATTTCTTGAATTTTCTGACCAGCATTCCGATTTCAGGTTCTTCATCAGTTTCACTCTCGGAATCATCAGTACAAGTTTTTGGTTCAGATTTTACTTTATGAGTTTGAGCTTTCAGAGATAGTCCCTTTCTTTTCCGATCAGTTTGTTCTGACTCATTTAACCGGTGCAGCTCCATTTCATGTTCTCTGAGCTTGCCAAAGAGGGTGGCAATGGTCATGCTTCCAAGATCCTTTGATTCAGCGATTGCAGTGACCTTAGGTTGCCATTCTCTTATCAATCATCTCATTACTTTGTTTATTTGTTGCTCATTGTCAATTACTTTCCCTAGAGCATT
>NC_021162.2:54465377-54467166 GCF_000331145.2 Cicer arietinum | reverse complement strand
CTCTTGATGCCAGTTGTTGGTGTAATGACCTCTATCCTTAGGAAGTTGTATACAATATTTTTAACTAGATTATCTAATTCCTTCCTAAGAGATGAACTTAATATTAAAACCAACTTGTTTAATATTAATTCCAATTTAACAGTAATAGATTCAAAAATTTATTCAAAACTGAGATTCAAGAACACATGTATTATCAAGATAAAGAGTATAGAGATAGAGAAGTATGCACCATGGATTTTTATACTGGTTCGACTATCAATTCGATAGTCTACATCCAGTCCTGGAATCACTTACCAATTCCAGCCTTTACTACCCAATTTAACAGTAATAGATTCAAAAATTTATTCAAAACTGAGATTCAAGAACACATGTATTATCAAGATAAAGAGTATAGAGATAGAGAAGTATGCACCATGGATTTTTATACTGGTTCGACTATCAATTCGATAGTCTACATCCAATCCCGAACACACACTTTCTTTTACAAAGATAATTCTTTCAAAAAGACTAAAAACACTTGATTCAATCACAATGAATTCTCACACTAAGTATTTGCCAATAAAGTTTGTGAGTTATAATAGTTTTTCTCAAAGTGTATTTTTCGAAAAGTCAATGAGATTCTTTTTGTTCTTTCTCTGTATTTCTATTATTATAAAAATTGTGATGGATTCAGTTTATATAGTTTCAGAAAAACTTCAGACAAATCGATTTCTCAATCAATTTTATTAATGCGTATTACCAGCACAATCGATTTCCTAATCGATTTCGCGTTTCTTGTTTTTCTTGAAATTCTTGAAATAGATGAACTAATTGATTTACTAATCGATGTTTTTAATGCATATATCAGAAATTGACACTCAGTTCATATCAGAGTCGATTGAGTAATCGATTATAATTGTTTTGTTCAAAATGTGAGATCAAGCAATCGATTACTCAGTCGATTCATTTTCACTAACATAATCGATTTGGCAATGGGCTAATTTCTCCCTGTAACTCAGACACTCAATCAAATCGATTTGCCAATCGACTGATTTCTCCCTGTAACTCAGACACTTAATCAAATCGATTTTCCAATCGACTGATTTCTCCCTGTAACTCAGATATTTAATTTCAATCGATGTGCCAATCGATTATGCAGTATGTCTCTGATAAATGATGAACTGATTCATTTATGCAATCGATTATCCAATCGATTTCTTTTAATCACATAACACAGGTCTGATAAAAAATATTTAAGTAATCGGTTTGCTAATCGAATGTCTCAGTGAAAGCTTTGTTATGTGAATCAGAAAATCGATTAACCAATGGATTAGTAGAAAGTGTAAGACCCATAATTTTAAAGTACACTTTATGTATTTTATATGTTTTGGATTTTGGCTCGGAGGTTTTTTAGCCAAAGTTAACAATATTATGGAGTTTATAGGATCAAAAAGTTATTTTGACACCGTTTAGAATTACTCGTCGATAAATAAATTTAAATTAAGTGCGGTAAATCCTTTACGGAGAATTTAATGCGTTACGGGTGAAATGGTAATTTAACAAATATCTAGATATTTTGAGATATTTGTTAAGTTATATTTAATATATATATATATGTTTGCTTGGAGAGAATAGAAAGAAAGGAAATTAGAAGGAAGGAAAAGGAAAAGAAAAGGTTATATAAAGGAAAGAAGGAAATAGAAAGGAAGGAAAAACAAAGAAAGGAAAAAGGAAGGAAGGAAAATCTGATTTTCCATCTTCTTCCTCTACTACCCGCGGCCAAATTCCCTCTTTCTCCCGTTTTCATTTT
>NC_021162.2:54460599-54462668 GCF_000331145.2 Cicer arietinum | reverse complement strand
TTTTCCTGATTTAATTCTGTGTTTTATTCTAATTCCTTTTGAAAAAAAATACACCCTCGCTTTGGAAAACGGGGTGTTACATTGTGGTATCAGAGCTTTGGTTTGGTTTTCTTTGGGGGCTGTGGAACCTCTAGTTCTAGATTGTAGGTTAGGAGTTGTTGTCTGATCATGTGTCGGTTTAGGTGGTTTGAGTTGTCAAGTTCATAATAATAATTATGTGCTGATGTGGTCGGAAGTTATTCTTAGAATTATTGAAGTAGTGTTATGACTCTACTTGATGATGGTTTTATAGGAAAACCATAGGAATGACGTTCCGAGAACCAATGCCAGTAGGAATGATCGAATGGCGGAGGCTATGAATAACATGGCTGCTTCTGTTGCTGCACAGACTGCTGCCAAGACTCAACGTGATCTCGAAAAGAGGGGAAGAGAGATCCGTGCTGCAGAGTCAAGAGGATTAAAAGACTTTCGTCGTTACAATCCTCCCAAGTTTGAGGGGACTGAGAATTCAGAGAAAGCAAATCAATGGATCCAAGAAGTGGAGAAGATCTTCGAAATGATTAACTGTCAGGCGGGAGTGAGGGTCAACTATGCCACTTATATGCTACTAGGAGATGCTGAGTACTGGTGGAGGAGTACAAGGTTGTTGATGAGATCAGCTCACGAGGAGGTGAACTGGGAATCTTTCAAAGGGAAGTTTTTAGACAAATACTTCCCGATGAGTACCAGGACTAGACTGGGTGATGATTTCCTGAAACTAAATCAGGGGAACATGACCGTGGACGAATATGCTGCTAAGTTTGAATCACTATCAAGGCATTTCAGATTTTTCCGTGAAGAGATTGACGAGCCGTTCTTGTGTCATCGTTTCCAAGACGGACTAAATTGTGAGATTCAAGACTTTGTCTTACCCTTGGGAATTCAACGTTTCCAATTTCTCTTGGAAAAATGTAGAGAAGTTGAGGATATCAAGAATAAGAGAGCTAGCCGAGGAGGGAATTTTAACTCAGGAGGACCTAGTCGGGTGAAGTATCAGAACAAGGGAAAACAAGTTGCCAAACATTATAATCGACCACGTGATAACAACGGGGGACTGAATAACCCAGGGAACCAAGACTTTGGGAGGCAAATGGGACAAGGTATACGATGTTTCCGATGTGGAGAAGAGGGACATTATGCTTATGCTTGTACCTTTAACAGTACTACTTGCTACAATTGCCATAAACCAGGGCACTTTGCAAGGAATTGCAAGGCTCCGAAGGTGGAACCAATGGTGAATGTAGCTAGGATTACTCTTCCTACTGCTAGAGGACATGTTTATTGCGTCGACGCTGAAGTTGGAAATTTATCTAGCGATCTGATTCAATATGACTGTGCGATTACAGGTAACCCCCTAACTACACTTTCTGATTCAGGGACAACCCATTCCTTCATTGCTATGGATTATGTAAATCGTTTGAAGTTGTCCGTGTTTGCTTTACTGCTAAGACTTTGACAGTAAATTATGCATGTTTACTTTGTCAAATAACCATTCAGAATAGGGACTTCTCGATTAATTTGATTGTTTACCTCTACAATAACCCAAGATCATTCTTGATATGGATGGGAAGCCCTATCACTGGGTAATGATACATTGTACTCAATGTGTCGGCGTCATACTTAGTGTTTAGGTTTGGTACTAGATGGATGTTCCGTACAAGGTGGAACATCAGCGACCTGCTGGGGTGTTGCAACCTTTAGAGATTACACGGAGTACCATCGAGTATTGTATCAGACCGTGATCCGAAGTTCACATCACATTTTTGGGAGCATTGCACGAAGCATTCGGAACGAAGCTATGATTGAGTTCACCTACAACAAATAGTTTCCACGCAAGTATTGGAATGGCTCCAGATGAGACTTTATATGGGCGCAAGTGTCAAACGCCCTTGTGTTGGTATAAGGACGGTGGAAATATGATCGTCAGACCAGAGATGGTGCAACAGACTACATCTAAGGTAAGGAATATCAAGGAGAAAATGAAGACTTCACAAGGTCGTCAGAAGAGTTACGCGGACAAGCGTCGCAGA
>NC_021162.2:54424590-54460099 GCF_000331145.2 Cicer arietinum | reverse complement strand
ACCCATTTTCCTCCTCCTCCCATTTTTCATTTTTCGTTGCTTCATTTTCTTCAAAACTAGTGACCCAAGGTTGGGTGAGTGCTAGAACAAAGATTTCGCAACTCCACTCTTCCTCTTTGATTCGAAAACGAAGAAAAACGGTATTTGAGATTCAAACACAAACCCCTCCGTTTCTTCTAGATCCAAGCTTCATTTCGCGAAGAGTTAGAAGGGAAAGTTGCTCACTACCGTGCTACGGCGCTAGTGGACCAGTTTTGGAAGCGGTGTTGCGAGCGGAAAATTTACCGGATTTACTCACGGTGCCGGAAACGCACGTTTGAGCTAACGTTAAGGTAAGGGCTCCTTCCAAACTTTTAGTTTGCATCTAGGGCCTTATCTGTGGTTGTGTGGAAACGAATTTTGTTAGGATTGGAGTATTGTTTTTTTGCATCTAGGGCCTTATCTGTGGTTGTGTGGAAACGAATTGTGTTAGGATTGGAGTATTGTTTTGGGAAAAATGATTTTACCTCATGTATGTAAGATTTTGAATAAATGAAATTTATTATGTTGATTTGTGTTCATCGTATTTGGCATGTTCATACTTGATGTTTGTTGATTGATGTGTTTTGGTGTGAATTATGAATTGAATGTGAGAATTTGTTTGAGTTTGTTTTGTGTGGAATGTTGTATTAATTGTGTTATAAATGTTAAGTGTTATGTTTTGGAATTTGGTGATAACATGTTGGATTGCTATACCATTTTGAAACCCATGATGTTGTATTAATTGTGTTATAAATGTTAAGTGTTATGTTTTGGAATTTGGTGATAACATGTTGGATTGCTATACCATTTTGAAACCCATGATGTTGTATTAATTGTGTTATAAATGTTAAGTGTTATGTTTTGGAATTTGGTGATAACATGTTGGATTGCAATACCATTTTGAATCCCATGATGTTGTATTAATTGTGTTATAAATGTTAAGTGTTATGTTTTGGAATTTGGTGATAACATGTTGGATTGCTATACCATTTTGAAACCCATGATGTTGTATTAATTGTGTTATAAATGTTAAGTGTTATGTTTTGGAATTTGGTGATAACATGTTGGATTGCTATACCATTTTGAAACCCATGATGTTGTATTAATTGTGTTATAAATGTTAAGTGTTATGTTTTGGAATTTGGTGATAACATGTTGGATTGCTATACCATTTTGAAACCCATGATGTTGTATTAATTGTGTTATAAATGTTAAGTGTTATGTTTTGGAATTTGGTGATAACATGTTGGATTGCTATACCATTTTGAAACCCATGATGTTGTATTAATTGTGTTATAAATGTTAAGTGTTATGTTTTGGAATTTGGTGATAACATGTTGGATTGCTATACCATTTTGAAACCCATGATGTTGTATTGATTGTGTTATAAATGTTAAGTGTTATGTTTTGGAATTTGGTGATAACATGTTGGATTGCTATACCATTTTGAAACCCATGATGTTGTATTAATTGTGTTATAAATGTTAAGTGTTATGTTTTGGAATTTGGTGATAACATGTTTGCTTGCAATACTATTTCGAAACTAATGATGTTGTAGCGATTGCGTTATCAGTGCTAAGTGTTAGGATTTGAGATTATGTATGAATGTGATTGAGTTAGTTATGAATTTTTGAAAGAATACACAGGGCAATCGATTTCCCAATCGATTGGATGGGTAAACAGGGGCTTGGCCAAATTGACAAAATCGATTAGCCAATCGATTCGTAATCAGTTTTCAAAAATCCTTTAAGAAATCGATTGCCCAATCGATTGGGCCTTAAGTCAGGGACTCAGCCATATTCGACCAAATCGATTTGGAAATCGATTGGCTTAAAACCAGGGGGCTCAGTACTCACTCAATCGATTTCCCAATCGATTGATTTCAGCCCAGGATTCTGTTTTCATTAAAATCCTTCACCCCAATCGATTTCCCAATCGATTGGCTCAGTGAAAATCCTCAGTTTGAGTTAGATGTTTGATTACTCATTAACTTATCCATGTCTTGATTTGTTATGTTTTCATTAGGGGATTGAGAACTTCATTTTGCTTTCATTTTTAATTGGCAAAGTATTGTATGAACTTTTCGCATATTGAAAATCCTGATAAGGTGCATGCTTAGTTGAAAAGTTATTTTTAGCATTTAAAACTTAAATGTTATGTGTTAACTGTTATTTTCGGTTGGTGACCTTTACAATTATTGTGGAAATCTGGGCTTTGCCCTCAGATGAGAGTCAGGACGATCCTACCGGTTCGTACCCTACGGACGGAAATGGAGATGGGAACGCTTGACTGCAGCTACGTTAGGAGGATCTCACGGGGCGCGTGGAGATCACTCAGGGTGTTTAGTTGTTTTGTAAAATGATCAGACTAGGTTGTCACAGAGGGAATGGATGTCTTTCTTTTGGGGTTGCGTTTATTTTTAAACTGGAAGACTGTACTACTTTTGTTATGTATATATTTTGAATTCATGGATTAAGAATTTTTCCGCTGCTCGTAAATTCTGTTGACTTATTTGTCGTTGTATTACGACTTAAATATTTATCCAAACGTGTGTTACCTTATTTATTTTCCTGTTTTATTTTAATTCCTTTTGAAAAAAAAAAATACACTCACGCTTTGAAAAACGGGGTGTTATAGAAAGCTTGTAACTTAAGAAAGTATATCAATCGATTGTCCAATCGATTTCCTTTAATCATAGAACACAGGTCTGATACAAACCTTTAATTAATCGATTTGCTAATCGATTAACATAGTGAAAACTTGGTTCTATGACTCAGAAAATCGATTAATCAATTGATTTACCGATTGATTGATTAACATACTTATTTTATGATTTCAGTTTTTAATTGGCAAATATTAGATGTGTGAAATCATAATGATGAATCTAACTAATAAACACTATGAACAATAGACACATTTACACATAATCTTCAAGCCTTGTATGATATGATCAATCTTTGCTTGATTGCTTGAGATCCAAGATTTGTCCAAGTGTAGTGTTTGATTCTTTCCTGAAATGTATCTCAACTCAAACTATTCGATTAATCAGATTATGCATATACATTGTATGTTTGGAGGTTATATCAAAATCATAGTCAAGGAGGCATATATCTTACAATTCATTGCCTATCAAATCGAGAAATAGTGAGGGCAGTGAACCAAGTCATGTTTCCATGACAAGAAGAACTAAAAGCAGCAAACAAGGTGAAATAGAAACTCGAAGAAGTAAGAGAGTTAAAGTTGCTAAAGATTATGGACTCCACTATATGGCCTATACCATAGAAGAGAATCCTGCAAATCTTTAAGAAACTTTGTCATATTTAGATGCAGATTTATTGCAAGAAACAATAAATGATGAAATGGATTCTCTAAAGTCTAACATGATCTGACATTTTGTAGACTTGCCTCATGGTTGGAAATCAAGAGGTTGCAAATGAATATTGAAAAGGAAAGTAAAACCCAATGGGAAAATAAAGATTTCTTTGAAACCTTTTAATCGCTCACTAGAATTACATCCATTAGGGCACTCATCTCACTTGGTACACCAAATGGATGTCAAAACTACTTTATTAAATGGTGATTTGAAAAATGAATTCTATATGGAACAACCTGAAGGTTTTGTGATTCATGGACAAGAATACAAGGTCTGTAAGTTAGATAAATCTATGTATTGTCCTAAACAAGCTCCTAATCAATGACGTGAAAAGTTTGATAAACTAATTATATCGAATGAGATTAAAGTGAATGAAAGTGGCAAATGTATTAATTACAAATCTAAAAATGACATTTTCACTATCATATGTCTCTATGGAGACGACCTACTCATATTTTGATTCAAACATTCATGTTGCAAATATTGTGAAATTATTGTTGTGTAACAACTTGATATGAAAGACCTCGAAGAAGCGAGTGTAATCCTTGAAATAAAGATTACTAGGTCAGAAAATGAAATTTATTTGGATCAGTCTCACTATGTTGAAAAAATTCTAAACAAATATACTTTGACTGTAAACCTGCTTGTATGTAAGACCCTTAATTTTAAATCCTAAATTATACAAGTTTAGGGTATTTTATGATAACATTATTGATAATGTAAAACATAAAAGATTAAATTGTCACTTAAAATCAAAATAAATTACCAAATCAAAAAAAAGAAAACAATATAAATGACTAAATTATTAATTGAAATTATGTTAAAAGAGTGCGGATTTTATTTAGCCTATTATTTAATAAGATGAGTGTTTAAAATAGTTAATTTTAAGGGTTTAATATTCATGCAAATGTTTTATACTAAAAATTAATATAAATTATTGATTTAATGATTATTTAGTAATAATAAGTTATATCTATACAATAAGATGATATAATTAATAAGGATTTTATTCATGGTCAATAAAATTAATTTACACGAGTATTATCTTTTGCCTTACATATATGTTTGGTATTTCTACGTTAGTATATTTTTTATAATTTTTTTTTAAATTTAGTTTTATAAATTCAATTTTATCTTAAAATTGTCTTTATTATTAATATTTATTAAAAAAATTGAAATGATAATTAAAGACGAGACCAAAAAAAAAACAAAGAACGCGAACGATCAAACATATACTCTTTCATTTTATTTTTATCATATAAGTTCTTTATTTTTTCTTGCCTTTTTGTCTGTATCTTAACTTGTTTTAACCTTCATTAATTACAAAAAAACGATATTATAACAATATCAAATTAATTGAATTTAAAATAAAAGAAATTACAAAATATAAAAATTAACTGACGAGGAAAAAATATATATTTAACCGTTATATTGTTTCAATAAAAATGTGTCGACAAAATGTGTTGGGAGAATTATGTTAAAGAAACTGTTGTTAGCATTGTAACATCGACGTACATACCACACCCCACCCAAATAGCTCCAATAATAATTTGGTAGAATTTTGATAGATAGAACTTGTTGTGTATATATAAAGAGTAAAGCGCTATAGCAAACTATGCCTTAAAGCCGACAACATATAATATGGGAAATTTATGCTCCCGACATGGAAAGAAAAGAGATTATAAAATAAAGAAGAACAATGGAGGCGCCAAAAATGGTAAAATGGTTTTTATGACCTCTATAGCAACCCCTCCTGTTGACCCCACTTCAGCTGAAAATCATGGCCACCATGGAGGACATGGAGGCGGATGCGGCGGCGATGGTGGTGGAGGACATGGTGGCGGATGCGGCGGCGGTGGAGGATGTGGAGGTGGCGGCGGTGTCTTATGAGATTTTTGCAATTAATATTGAAGATTGACTTAGTCAAAATATACACCTTGGTGTGGTTGTAATGTTCTGGAAAAAAAGCTACGTAATCTCCCTAGTCCCTATTCTATTCTTATTTATCTGTATCTTATCTCTTTAGTGTGCGATTGATTTTTCTGGTAATAATTTTGGGTAAAATTGCGTTGAAAGTGATATTTTTTATGCCTAGAAGCTTATGACAAAGTGTGATTCTAATAATTATATATATAATTGTAAATCAACAAAATAGTCTTTAATTTCGTAGAACACTTCCAAATATATTAATGAAATTATAAATATTTTAAATATGTTTATCAAAAATTATTTACAATAATTTTTTTTTAATGTTGATTTAAGGTAACTCTTGTGTGGTCACAAGATTTTAAAGACAAGTTTTACACGCATTCAAACAAAAATAAAATAAAAATTAAGTAATATCTATTTTTAAATAATTAAATAATATATTTTTGTATGTGTCAAAATTTTGTAATCTTTTAAATATTTCTGTGGATCCAATAAAATCATAAAATTAGATATCTGACAATTAAATGTCATACGTCTCTCAATTAAACTATTCGGTGTCAATTTGGTCTCTATAGCTATATTTACTAGCATTACTACTCATTATCAGTTCAATCTCTATACCTAAATTTTAGCTTTATCGTTATCTTGAAAAAGGGTGTGTGGATAAGGGGTGTGTGGTTAAGAGGCAACCTGTTCTCCAATTCATATATACATACCATAGAGCACAGAAAGGCCAAGAAGTTACGTATCTTAAATTTATTTTAAGATTTTAATATGATTTTAGTCTTTATAATTAAATGTATTTTTGTAAATTATTTTATTTGAATTTATTGTTTATATTAAAAAAAAAAAATTTAATTTTAACATCATTCATGATTTAACAAAACTAGGTCATGTGACCTAATAAAATGAGATATAAACTAAAAATAACACTTTTTATTTTGTAGTAACTGAAACTAAAAAGCAGAAGAATTAAAATAAAAAAGAAAAATATTGTTATAGAAATTAATTTTAAATATATATTATTTATTTAGATGATATAATTAAAAAATTTATATATAAAAACGAGATCTTAGTTCAAACTTAAAATATATATATATATATATATATATATATATATATATATAATATTTATATATAATGTTTAATTTAATAATATTAATATTTGTAAATTAAGTAAATTAAAATTGTATTTAATCGAAGAGTTGTCATTTAAATTACATCTCCTCTTCTGTAACCTAGAGGGATACACTAGGCATTAAAACCATGGAGCACGTGAAGGCCAAGAAGTTGAAATAAAATCTCTTTGCTTTCATTTGTAAATTTTGCTATGAAATGAAAATATGATAGGAATAAGTAATATTTAAAAAATTGTATGTTTCTTTGTTTAGTGCACTCTATAATGTTTTTTTTCACTTCTTCTATTCATTTCAACTTTAAGAGTTTGAGTTGGTTTTGAAGTTGTAACGCTAATATCCATTGATGGAAATTGGGTCTTCTAAATTAAGGAGTTAATAAAGTAGAAAAAAAAATCAAATGTCAATAATATAATTATTTATTATGATATATTATATACTACATATAATATTAATAATTAAAGTTTCGTTTATTTTTAAAAAAATATGTACTCATTTTATTTTGATGAGAGCCTCTGAAAGTAAAATATTGTCATGAAATACTAAATAATAAAGATGCATTTCTAAAAAATAATGAAAATAAATTTTTGACATTTTCATTGTTTATAGAAATATAGACAATTGTTCATTTTATAAAGTCTCTTATCATATTATTAACGAGTAAAATTAACATAAAATTTAAAAAATGAAAATAAAAAATGTTTTTACAAAATAAACGTGTCTTAATTTATTTATCAAAAATTAATTTACTCTTTTTTTTTTCTTTTAGAGTGAATTATTCACTTTTGAAGAATCTAATCCTACCATAAGGAGTCTCTAGGTTAGAGATGTTTGCTTCCAATTGTAAAATTGATTCTACAAATATCTAAAGTACATCTAAAACACAAGTAGAATCAATTTTAAAATTAAGAAACATCTTTAATAGAAGAGACTCTCAATTGTGTTGTACTTTAGTTTCAACTTCTTAGTTCAATACATGTTTAGTAAATAAATTAAGTTTTACATGAATATTAAAAATAAATTATAAATGTGTTATTTATAGCTTATAATTGATATAATGAAACATGATATATCGTTGAAATTTACATAATCAAATTTTTGTCTAATAAATACAAATGTTAAGTTAAACTTAAAAGAAAAATTAATCAATAATACATAGATAATTGAAGTTATAATAGATGAGTCACAAGTAAGATCGACAATCATGTGCAACCACAATATTGACACATATCCTAACTATGGAAAGTCACAAATTTTTGTTTATCACTAATATATTGAACTTTTAAAAATTACATTGATATCTTTAATTTTGTAAATTGATTCCTATAAAATTTTATACTTACACCTTATGTCAAAAATAAATACTCAAGTCTAAGCAAAGATTAGAATCTTAAATGTTTGTGAATTTAAAGGCTCAGTATTTTAGATTCAAACATGTCTCTAAAAACATTAAGACACATTGGTCACCAGGTGCGACTAGGTCGACAATGCTCGACACAGTTTTTGCGGGACCACAGAGGACGATGGTGGGAAGTTTCTTCTTCTACTTATGTTATTAGTTCCTCTGCTCTTGTTTAATTTCTCTTTTTCCTGGTTTTTTTTTTCTTCTTTTTTTTTCTTCTTATTTTCATGCTTTTATTGTGTAGAAGCCACTTCATCATTTTCTGCTGTGTTATCCTGCCATTCTTCAATCCAATATTTTGTAAACTTTTTTCATATTTATACAAATGTATCAGACTGTTGATTTTTTGGACAAGCTTCAGTTCCATTGTTAGTGTTTAAAGTCTCTTCCTATTATTTCTGCAATGTATGGATTGTTTGTGGAAGCTTTCCACACAGTTACCTTAACCTCTTCAAGGTTAGTTTAAACATTTTAGAAGTACTATTTTAAACTGAAAAATGGAATCCCAAATATTTAAAAAAATGTGTAGTAAGATTTTTTGTGCTTCATTTCCATGAAAACTAGAAATTAAAATAAAAACAAAAATCCATTTCTCACCGACACGGGTTTGGCTCAAACAAAACACATACACTTTTATATGTATTGTTTTCCACTTGAAAAGGGATCCTCCCAATACCACTTTTTCTTTTTCCAGCCATTGTATTACCATCTCACCAACGGCTTTATGGTAATTAGTTTTGAGAAGTTGGAGACATGTTAAAAAGGGAACTTAAACTTAGAAAGGTCATGTTGTAGCAAGAAGGTAATTGAAGGAGATGAGAAACTAACCAATGTTGATTTGAAAAGAGAAGATGTTGTTATTCGGTTTCGAAAAACTATTTCAAAATAAATTTATGCTACCGAAAATATTACTAGATTGAGTCGCGGACTAAGACATTTCGTAGCACTGTCTATATTGTATAAGACAGACTATCAATCATGAAGTACACATGATAAAACAACATTGTATCGGAGTTATACTACACGGTAGAAAATCGTTTTAGAAATACACCTTGCGGTTAAAGTCACGCATAATATAGTACTATGACCACTTTTCGAAGGTCTACGACACAAACCGCTCTAAAAGGAAGTTGTATTAGAACCACCAAATATCAAAGGGACACAAAGAAATAGGAGAAGTGGCTCATAAATGCATCGAGTAGAATAAGGAGATAAGAGAATTTTAGAAATCGCATCCAACTTTTATGTAATTATATATTTATAGAGAATTATGCACATATAGGAGCAAAAAATGTTGCTTATTGTAAGACCCATAATTTTAAAGTACACTTTATGTATTTTATATGTTTTGGATTTTGGCTCGGAGGCTTTTTAGCCAAAGTTAATAATATTATCGAATTTATAGGATCAAAAAGTTATTTTGACACCGTTTAGAATTACTCGTCGATAAATAAATTTAAATTAAGTGCGGTAAATCCTTTACGGAGAATTTAATGCGTTACGGGTGAAATGGTAATTTAACAAATATCTAGATATTTTGAGATATTTGTTAAGTTATATTTAATATATATATAATCTCTTAATGACTTATTTAATTAATGTTGTTTGAAAGTCGTTTCGGTAAATGAGTATTAAGAATGGGGAATCTCTTAATATGACTGTTTGCTTAACGTTTTGTTTTGAAAATCATTAAGTTAAATCGGTATTAAGAACGGGGAATCTCTTAATGACTTATTTAATTAATGTTGTTTGAAAGTCGTTTCGGTAAATGAGTATTAAGAATGGGGAATCTCTTAATATGACTGTTTGCTTAACGTTTTGTTTTGAAAATCATTAAGTTAAATCGGTATTGAGAACGGGGAATCTCTTAATGACTTATTTAATTAATGTTGTTTGAAAGTCGTTTCGGTAAATGAGTATTAAGAATGGGGAATCTCTTAATATGACTGTTTGCTTAACGTTTTGTTTTGAAAATCATTAAGTTAAATCGGTATTGAGAACGGGGAATCTCTTAATGACTTATTTAATTAATGTTGTTTGAAAGTCGTTTCGGTAAATGAGTATTAAGAATGGGGAATCTCTTAATATGACTGTTTGCTTAACGTTTTGTTTTGAAAATCATTAAGTTAAATCGGTATTGAGAACGGGGAATCTCTTAATGACTTATTTAATTAATGTTGTTTGAAAGTCGTTTCGGTAAATGAGTATTAAGAATGGGGAATCTCTTAATATGACTGTTTGCTTAACGTTTTGTTTTGAAAATCATTAAGTTAAATCGGTATTAAGAACGGGGAATCTCTTAATGACTTATTTAATTAATGTTGTTTGAAAGTCGTTTCGGTAAATGAGTATTAAGAATGGGGAATCTCTTAATATGACTGTTTGCTTAACGTTTTGTTTTGAAAATCATTAAGTTAAATCGGTATTAAGAACGGGGAATCTCTTAATGACTTATTTAATTAATGTTGTTTGAAAGTCGTTTCGGTAAATGAGTATTAAGAATGGGGAATCTCTTAATATGACTGTTTGCTTAACGTTTTGTTTTGAAAATCATTAAGTTAAATCGGTATTGAGAACGGGGAATCTCTTAATGACTTATTTAATTAATGTTGTTTGAAAGTCGTTTCGGTAAATGAGTATTAAGAATGGGGAATCTCTTAATATGACTGTTTGCTTAACGTTTTGTTTTGAAAATCATTAAGTTAAATCGGTATTGAGAACGGGGAATCTCTTAATGACTTATTTAATTAATGTTGTTTGAAAGTCGTTTCGGTAAATGAGTATTAAGAATGGGGAATCTCTTAATATGACTGTTTGCTTAACGTTTTGTTTTGAAAATCATTAAGTTAAATCGGTATTGAGAACGGGGAATCTCTTAATGACTTATTTAATTAATGTTGTTTGAAAGTCGTTTCGGTAAATGAGTATTAAGAATGGGGAATCTCTTAATATGACTGTTTGCTTAACGTTTTGTTTTGAAAATCATTAAGTTAAATCGGTATTAAGAACGGGGAATCTCTTAATGACTTATTTAATTAATGTTGTTTGAAAGTCGTTTCGGTAAATGAGTATTAAGAATGGGGAATCTCTTAATATGACTGTTTGCTTAACGTTTTGTTTTGAAAATCATTAAGTTAAATCGGTATTAAGAACGGGGAATCTCTTAATGACTTATTTAATTAATGTTGTTTGAAAGTCGTTTCGGTAAATGAGTATTAAGAATGGGGAATCTCTTAATATGACTGTTTGCTTAACGTTTTGTTTTGAAAATCATTAAGTTAAATCGGTATTGAGAACGGGGAATCTCTTAATGACTTATTTAATTAATGTTGTTTGAAAGTCGTTTCGGTAAATGAGTATTAAGAATGGGGAATCTCTTAATATGACTGTTTGCTTAACGTTTTGTTTTGAAAATCATTAAGTTAAATCGGTATTGAGAACGGGGAATCTCTTAATGACTTATTTAATTAATGTTGTTTGAAAGTCGTTTCGGTAAATGAGTATTAAGAATGGGGAATCTCTTAATATGACTGTTTGCTTAACGTTTTGTTTTGAAAATCATTAAGTTAAATCGGTATTGAGAACGGGGAATCTCTTAATGACTTATTTAATTAATGTTGTTTGAAAGTCGTTTCGGTAAATGAGTATTAAGAATGGGGAATCTCTTAATATGACTGTTTGCTTAACGTTTTGTTTTGAAAATCATTAAGTTAAATCGGTATTAAGAACGGGGAATCTCTTAATGACTTATTTAATTAATGTTGTTTGAAAGTCGTTTCGGTAAATGAGTATTAAGAATGGGGAATCTCTTAATATGACTGTTTGCTTAACGTTTTGTTTTGAAAATCATTAAGTTAAATCGGTATTAAGAACGGGGAATCTCTTAATGACTTATTTAATTAATGTTGTTTGAAAGTCGTTTCGGTAAATGAGTATTAAGAATGGGGAATCTCTTAATATGACTGTTTGCTTAACGTTTTGTTTTGAAAATCATTAAGTTAAATCGGTATTGAGAACGGGGAATCTCTTAATGACTTATTTAATTAATGTTGTTTGAAAGTCGTTTCGGTAAATGAGTATTAAGAATGGGGAATCTCTTAATATGACTGTTTGCTTAACGTTTTGTTTTGAAAATCATTAAGTTAAATCGGTATTGAGAACGGGGAATCTCTTAATGACTTATTTAATTAATGTTGTTTGAAAGTCGTTTCGGTAAATGAGTATTAAGAATGGGGAATCTCTTAATATGACTGTTTGCTTAACGTTTTGTTTTGAAAATCATTAAGTTAAATCGGTATTGAGAACGGGGAATCTCTTAATGACTTATTTAATTAATGTTGTTTGAAAGTCGTTTCGGTAAATGAGTATTAAGAATGGGGAATCTCTTAATATGACTGTTTGCTTAACGTTTTGTTTTGAAAATCATTAAGTTAAATCGGTATTAAGAACGGGGAATCTCTTAATGACTTATTTAATTAATGTTGTTTGAAAGTCGTTTCGGTAAATGAGTATTAAGAATGGGGAATCTCTTAATATGACTGTTTGCTTAACGTTTTGTTTTGAAAATCATTAAGTTAAATCGGTATTAAGAACGGGGAATCTCTTAATGACTTATTTAATTAATGTTGTTTGAAAGTCGTTTCGGTAAATGAGTATTAAGAATGGGGAATCTCTTAATATGACTGTTTGCTTAACGTTTTGTTTTGAAAATCATTAAGTTAAATCGGTATTGAGAACGGGGAATCTCTTAATGACTTATTTAATTAATGTTGTTTGAAAGTCGTTTCGGTAAATGAGTATTAAGAATGGGGAATCTCTTAATATGACTGTTTGCTTAACGTTTTGTTTTGAAAATCATTAAGTTAAATCGGTATTGAGAACGGGGAATCTCTTAATGACTTATTTAATTAATGTTGTTTGAAAGTCGTTTCGGTAAATGAGTATTAAGAATGGGGAATCTCTTAATATGACTGTTTGCTTAACGTTTTGTTTTGAAAATCATTAAGTTAAATCGGTATTGAGAACGGGGAATCTCTTAATGACTTATTTAATTAATGTTGTTTGAAAGTCGTTTCGGTAAATGAGTATTAAGAATGGGGAATCTCTTAATATGACTGTTTGCTTAACGTTTTGTTTTGAAAATCATTAAGTTAAATCGGTATTAAGAACGGGGAATCTCTTAATGACTTATTTAATTAATGTTGTTTGAAAGTCGTTTCGGTAAATGAGTATTAAGAATGGGGAATCTCTTAATATGACTGTTTGCTTAACGTTTTGTTTTGAAAATCATTAAGTTAAATCGGTATTAAGAACGGGGAATCTCTTAATGACTTATTTAATTAATGTTGTTTGAAAGTCGTTTCGGTAAATGAGTATTAAGAATGGGGAATCTCTTAATATGACTGTTTGCTTAACGTTTTGTTTTGAAAATCATTAAGTTAAATCGGTATTGAGAACGGGGAATCTCTTAATGACTTATTTAATTAATGTTGTTTGAAAGTCGTTTCGGTAAATGAGTATTAAGAATGGGGAATCTCTTAATATGACTGTTTGCTTAACGTTTTGTTTTGAAAATCATTAAGTTAAATCGGTATTGAGAACGGGGAATCTCTTAATGACTTATTTAATTAATGTTGTTTGAAAGTCGTTTCGGTAAATGAGTATTAAGAATGGGGAATCTCTTAATATGACTGTTTGCTTAACGTTTTGTTTTGAAAATCATTAAGTTAAATCGGTATTGAGAACGGGGAATCTCTTAATGACTTATTTAATTAATGTTGTTTGAAAGTCGTTTCGGTAAATGAGTATTAAGAATGGGGAATCTCTTAATATGACTGTTTGCTTAACGTTTTGTTTTGAAAATCATTAAGTTAAATCGGTATTAAGAACGGGGAATCTCTTAATGACTTATTTAATTAATGTTGTTTGAAAGTCGTTTCGGTAAATGAGTATTAAGAATGGGGAATCTCTTAATATGACTGTTTGCTTAACGTTTTGTTTTGAAAATCATTAAGTTAAATCGGTATTAAGAACGGGGAATCTCTTAATGACTTATTTAATTAATGTTGTTTGAAAGTCGTTTCGGTAAATGAGTATTAAGAATGGGGAATCTCTTAATATGACTGTTTGCTTAACGTTTTGTTTTGAAAATCATTAAGTTAAATCGGTATTGAGAACGGGGAATCTCTTAATGACTTATTTAATTAATGTTGTTTGAAAGTCGTTTCGGTAAATGAGTATTAAGAATGGGGAATCTCTTAATATGACTGTTTGCTTAACGTTTTGTTTTGAAAATCATTAAGTTAAATCGGTATTGAGAACGGGGAATCTCTTAATGACTTATTTAATTAATGTTGTTTGAAAGTCGTTTCGGTAAATGAGTATTAAGAATGGGGAATCTCTTAATATGACTGTTTGCTTAACGTTTTGTTTTGAAAATCATTAAGTTAAATCGGTATTGAGAACGGGGAATCTCTTAATGACTTATTTAATTAATGTTGTTTGAAAGTCGTTTCGGTAAATGAGTATTAAGAATGGGGAATCTCTTAATATGACTGTTTGCTTAACGTTTTGTTTTGAAAATCATTAAGTTAAATCGGTATTAAGAACGGGGAATCTCTTAATGACTTATTTAATTAATGTTGTTTGAAAGTCGTTTCGGTAAATGAGTATTAAGAATGGGGAATCTCTTAATATGACTGTTTGCTTAACGTTTTGTTTTGAAAATCATTAAGTTAAATCGGTATTAAGAACGGGGAATCTCTTAATGACTTATTTAATTAATGTTGTTTGAAAGTCGTTTCGGTAAATGAGTATTAAGAATGGGGAATCTCTTAATATGACTGTTTGCTTAACGTTTTGTTTTGAAAATCATTAAGTTAAATCGGTATTGAGAACGGGGAATCTCTTAATGACTTATTTAATTAATGTTGTTTGAAAGTCGTTTCGGTAAATGAGTATTAAGAATGGGGAATCTCTTAATATGACTGTTTGCTTAACGTTTTGTTTTGAAAATCATTAAGTTAAATCGGTATTGAGAACGGGGAATCTCTTAATGACTTATTTAATTAATGTTGTTTGAAAGTCGTTTCGGTAAATGAGTATTAAGAATGGGGAATCTCTTAATATGACTGTTTGCTTAACGTTTTGTTTTGAAAATCATTAAGTTAAATCGGTATTGAGAACGGGGAATCTCTTAATGACTTATTTAATTAATGTTGTTTGAAAGTCGTTTCGGTAAATGAGTATTAAGAATGGGGAATCTCTTAATATGACTGTTTGCTTAACGTTTTGTTTTGAAAATCATTAAGTTAAATCGGTATTAAGAACGGGGAATCTCTTAATGACTTATTTAATTAATGTTGTTTGAAAGTCGTTTCGGTAAATGAGTATTAAGAATGGGGAATCTCTTAATATGACTGTTTGCTTAACGTTTTGTTTTGAAAATCATTAAGTTAAATCGGTATTAAGAACGGGGAATCTCTTAATGACTTATTTAATTAATGTTGTTTGAAAGTCGTTTCGGTAAATGAGTATTAAGAATGGGGAATCTCTTAATATGACTGTTTGCTTAACGTTTTGTTTTGAAAATCATTAAGTTAAATCGGTATTGAGAACGGGGAATCTCTTAATGACTTATTTAATTAATGTTGTTTGAAAGTCGTTTCGGTAAATGAGTATTAAGAATGGGGAATCTCTTAATATGACTGTTTGCTTAACGTTTTGTTTTGAAAATCATTAAGTTAAATCGGTATTGAGAACGGGGAATCTCTTAATGACTTATTTAATTAATGTTGTTTGAAAGTCGTTTCGGTAAATGAGTATTAAGAATGGGGAATCTCTTAATATGACTGTTTGCTTAACGTTTTGTTTTGAAAATCATTAAGTTAAATCGGTATTGAGAACGGGGAATCTCTTAATGACTTATTTAATTAATGTTGTTTGAAAGTCGTTTCGGTAAATGAGTATTAAGAATGGGGAATCTCTTAATATGACTGTTTGCTTAACGTTTTGTTTTGAAAATCATTAAGTTAAATCGGTATTAAGAACGGGGAATCTCTTAATGACTTATTTAATTAATGTTGTTTGAAAGTCGTTTCGGTAAATGAGTATTAAGAATGGGGAATCTCTTAATATGACTGTTTGCTTAACGTTTTGTTTTGAAAATCATTAAGTTAAATCGGTATTAAGAACGGGGAATCTCTTAATGACTTATTTAATTAATGTTGTTTGAAAGTCGTTTCGGTAAATGAGTATTAAGAATGGGGAATCTCTTAATATGACTGTTTGCTTAACGTTTTGTTTTGAAAATCATTAAGTTAAATCGGTATTGAGAACGGGGAATCTCTTAATGACTTATTTAATTAATGTTGTTTGAAAGTCGTTTCGGTAAATGAGTATTAAGAATGGGGAATCTCTTAATATGACTGTTTGCTTAACGTTTTGTTTTGAAAATCATTAAGTTAAATCGGTATTGAGAACGGGGAATCTCTTAATGACTTATTTAATTAATGTTGTTTGAAAGTCGTTTCGGTAAATGAGTATTAAGAATGGGGAATCTCTTAATATGACTGTTTGCTTAACGTTTTGTTTTGAAAATCATTAAGTTAAATCGGTATTGAGAACGGGGAATCTCTTAATGACTTATTTAATTAATGTTGTTTGAAAGTCGTTTCGGTAAATGAGTATTAAGAATGGGGAATCTCTTAATATGACTGTTTGCTTAACGTTTTGTTTTGAAAATCATTAAGTTAAATCGGTATTAAGAACGGGGAATCTCTTAATGACTTATTTAATTAATGTTGTTTGAAAGTCGTTTCGGTAAATGAGTATTAAGAATGGGGAATCTCTTAATATGACTGTTTGCTTAACGTTTTGTTTTGAAAATCATTAAGTTAAATCGGTATTAAGAACGGGGAATCTCTTAATGACTTATTTAATTAATGTTGTTTGAAAGTCGTTTCGGTAAATGAGTATTAAGAATGGGGAATCTCTTAATATGACTGTTTGCTTAACGTTTTGTTTTGAAAATCATTAAGTTAAATCGGTATTGAGAACGGGGAATCTCTTAATGACTTATTTAATTAATGTTGTTTGAAAGTCGTTTCGGTAAATGAGTATTAAGAATGGGGAATCTCTTAATATGACTGTTTGCTTAACGTTTTGTTTTGAAAATCATTAAGTTAAATCGGTATTGAGAACGGGGAATCTCTTAATGACTTATTTAATTAATGTTGTTTGAAAGTCGTTTCGGTAAATGAGTATTAAGAATGGGGAATCTCTTAATATGACTGTTTGCTTAACGTTTTGTTTTGAAAATCATTAAGTTAAATCGGTATTGAGAACGGGGAATCTCTTAATGACTTATTTAATTAATGTTGTTTGAAAGTCGTTTCGGTAAATGAGTATTAAGAATGGGGAATCTCTTAATATGACTGTTTGCTTAACGTTTTGTTTTGAAAATCATTAAGTTAAATCGGTATTAAGAACGGGGAATCTCTTAATGACTTATTTAATTAATGTTGTTTGAAAGTCGTTTCGGTAAATGAGTATTAAGAATGGGGAATCTCTTAATATGACTGTTTGCTTAACGTTTTGTTTTGAAAATCATTAAGTTAAATCGGTATTAAGAACGGGGAATCTCTTAATGACTTATTTAATTAATGTTGTTTGAAAGTCGTTTCGGTAAATGAGTATTAAGAATGGGGAATCTCTTAATATGACTGTTTGCTTAACGTTTTGTTTTGAAAATCATTAAGTTAAATCGGTATTGAGAACGGGGAATCTCTTAATGACTTATTTAATTAATGTTGTTTGAAAGTCGTTTCGGTAAATGAGTATTAAGAATGGGGAATCTCTTAATATGACTGTTTGCTTAACGTTTTGTTTTGAAAATCATTAAGTTAAATCGGTATTGAGAACGGGGAATCTCTTAATGACTTATTTAATTAATGTTGTTTGAAAGTCGTTTCGGTAAATGAGTATTAAGAATGGGGAATCTCTTAATATGACTGTTTGCTTAACGTTTTGTTTTGAAAATCATTAAGTTAAATCGGTATTGAGAACGGGGAATCTCTTAATGACTTATTTAATTAATGTTGTTTGAAAGTCGTTTCGGTAAATGAGTATTAAGAATGGGGAATCTCTTAATATGACTGTTTGCTTAACGTTTTGTTTTGAAAATCATTAAGTTAAATCGGTATTAAGAACGGGGAATCTCTTAATGACTTATTTAATTAATGTTGTTTGAAAGTCGTTTCGGTAAATGAGTATTAAGAATGGGGAATCTCTTAATATGACTGTTTGCTTAACGTTTTGTTTTGAAAATCATTAAGTTAAATCGGTATTAAGAACGGGGAATCTCTTAATGACTTATTTAATTAATGTTGTTTGAAAGTCGTTTCGGTAAATGAGTATTAAGAATGGGGAATCTCTTAATATGACTGTTTGCTTAACGTTTTGTTTTGAAAATCATTAAGTTAAATCGGTATTGAGAACGGGGAATCTCTTAATGACTTATTTAATTAATGTTGTTTGAAAGTCGTTTCGGTAAATGAGTATTAAGAATGGGGAATCTCTTAATATGACTGTTTGCTTAACGTTTTGTTTTGAAAATCATTAAGTTAAATCGGTATTGAGAACGGGGAATCTCTTAATGACTTATTTAATTAATGTTGTTTGAAAGTCGTTTCGGTAAATGAGTATTAAGAATGGGGAATCTCTTAATATGACTGTTTGCTTAACGTTTTGTTTTGAAAATCATTAAGTTAAATCGGTATTGAGAACGGGGAATCTCTTAATGACTTATTTAATTAATGTTGTTTGAAAGTCGTTTCGGTAAATGAGTATTAAGAATGGGGAATCTCTTAATATGACTGTTTGCTTAACGTTTTGTTTTGAAAATCATTAAGTTAAATCGGTATTAAGAACGGGGAATCTCTTAATGACTTATTTAATTAATGTTGTTTGAAAGTCGTTTCGGTAAATGAGTATTAAGAATGGGGAATCTCTTAATATGACTGTTTGCTTAACGTTTTGTTTTGAAAATCATTAAGTTAAATCGGTATTAAGAACGGGGAATCTCTTAATGACTTATTTAATTAATGTTGTTTGAAAGTCGTTTCGGTAAATGAGTATTAAGAATGGGGAATCTCTTAATATGACTGTTTGCTTAACGTTTTGTTTTGAAAATCATTAAGTTAAATCGGTATTGAGAACGGGGAATCTCTTAATGACTTATTTAATTAATGTTGTTTGAAAGTCGTTTCGGTAAATGAGTATTAAGAATGGGGAATCTCTTAATATGACTGTTTGCTTAACGTTTTGTTTTGAAAATCATTAAGTTAAATCGGTATTGAGAACGGGGAATCTCTTAATGACTTATTTAATTAATGTTGTTTGAAAGTCGTTTCGGTAAATGAGTATTAAGAATGGGGAATCTCTTAATATGACTGTTTGCTTAACGTTTTGTTTTGAAAATCATTAAGTTAAATCGGTATTGAGAACGGGGAATCTCTTAATGACTTATTTAATTAATGTTGTTTGAAAGTCGTTTCGGTAAATGAGTATTAAGAATGGGGAATCTCTTAATATGACTGTTTGCTTAACGTTTTGTTTTGAAAATCATTAAGTTAAATCGGTATTAAGAACGGGGAATCTCTTAATGACTTATTTAATTAATGTTGTTTGAAAGTCGTTTCGGTAAATGAGTATTAAGAATGGGGAATCTCTTAATATGACTGTTTGCTTAACGTTTTGTTTTGAAAATCATTAAGTTAAATCGGTATTAAGAACGGGGAATCTCTTAATGACTTATTTAATTAATGTTGTTTGAAAGTCGTTTCGGTAAATGAGTATTAAGAATGGGGAATCTCTTAATATGACTGTTTGCTTAACGTTTTGTTTTGAAAATCATTAAGTTAAATCGGTATTGAGAACGGGGAATCTCTTAATGACTTATTTAATTAATGTTGTTTGAAAGTCGTTTCGGTAAATGAGTATTAAGAATGGGGAATCTCTTAATATGACTGTTTGCTTAACGTTTTGTTTTGAAAATCATTAAGTTAAATCGGTATTGAGAACGGGGAATCTCTTAATGACTTATTTAATTAATGTTGTTTGAAAGTCGTTTCGGTAAATGAGTATTAAGAATGGGGAATCTCTTAATATGACTGTTTGCTTAACGTTTTGTTTTGAAAATCATTAAGTTAAATCGGTATTGAGAACGGGGAATCTCTTAATGACTTATTTAATTAATGTTGTTTGAAAGTCGTTTCGGTAAATGAGTATTAAGAATGGGGAATCTCTTAATATGACTGTTTGCTTAACGTTTTGTTTTGAAAATCATTAAGTTAAATCGGTATTAAGAACGGGGAATCTCTTAATGACTTATTTAATTAATGTTGTTTGAAAGTCGTTTCGGTAAATGAGTATTAAGAATGGGGAATCTCTTAATATGACTGTTTGCTTAACGTTTTGTTTTGAAAATCATTAAGTTAAATCGGTATTAAGAACGGGGAATCTCTTAATGACTTATTTAATTAATGTTGTTTGAAAGTCGTTTCGGTAAATGAGTATTAAGAATGGGGAATCTCTTAATATGACTGTTTGCTTAACGTTTTGTTTTGAAAATCATTAAGTTAAATCGGTATTGAGAACGGGGAATCTCTTAATGACTTATTTAATTAATGTTGTTTGAAAGTCGTTTCGGTAAATGAGTATTAAGAATGGGGAATCTCTTAATATGACTGTTTGCTTAACGTTTTGTTTTGAAAATCATTAAGTTAAATCGGTATTGAGAACGGGGAATCTCTTAATGACTTATTTAATTAATGTTGTTTGAAAGTCGTTTCGGTAAATGAGTATTAAGAATGGGGAATCTCTTAATATGACTGTTTGCTTAACGTTTTGTTTTGAAAATCATTAAGTTAAATCGGTATTGAGAACGGGGAATCTCTTAATGACTTATTTAATTAATGTTGTTTGAAAGTCGTTTCGGTAAATGAGTATTAAGAATGGGGAATCTCTTAATATGACTGTTTGCTTAACGTTTTGTTTTGAAAATCATTAAGTTAAATCGGTATTAAGAACGGGGAATCTCTTAATGACTTATTTAATTAATGTTGTTTGAAAGTCGTTTCGGTAAATGAGTATTAAGAATGGGGAATCTCTTAATATGACTGTTTGCTTAACGTTTTGTTTTGAAAATCATTAAGTTAAATCGGTATTAAGAACGGGGAATCTCTTAATGACTTATTTAATTAATGTTGTTTGAAAGTCGTTTCGGTAAATGAGTATTAAGAATGGGGAATCTCTTAATATGACTGTTTGCTTAACGTTTTGTTTTGAAAATCATTAAGTTAAATCGGTATTGAGAACGGGGAATCTCTTAATGACTTATTTAATTAATGTTGTTTGAAAGTCGTTTCGGTAAATGAGTATTAAGAATGGGGAATCTCTTAATATGACTGTTTGCTTAACGTTTTGTTTTGAAAATCATTAAGTTAAATCGGTATTGAGAACGGGGAATCTCTTAATGACTTATTTAATTAATGTTGTTTGAAAGTCGTTTCGGTAAATGAGTATTAAGAATGGGGAATCTCTTAATATGACTGTTTGCTTAACGTTTTGTTTTGAAAATCATTAAGTTAAATCGGTATTGAGAACGGGGAATCTCTTAATGACTTATTTAATTAATGTTGTTTGAAAGTCGTTTCGGTAAATGAGTATTAAGAATGGGGAATCTCTTAATATGACTGTTTGCTTAACGTTTTGTTTTGAAAATCATTAAGTTAAATCGGTATTAAGAACGGGGAATCTCTTAATGACTTATTTAATTAATGTTGTTTGAAAGTCGTTTCGGTAAATGAGTATTAAGAATGGGGAATCTCTTAATATGACTGTTTGCTTAACGTTTTGTTTTGAAAATCATTAAGTTAAATCGGTATTAAGAACGGGGAATCTCTTAATGACTTATTTAATTAATGTTGTTTGAAAGTCGTTTCGGTAAATGAGTATTAAGAATGGGGAATCTCTTAATATGACTGTTTGCTTAACGTTTTGTTTTGAAAATCATTAAGTTAAATCGGTATTGAGAACGGGGAATCTCTTAATGACTTATTTAATTAATGTTGTTTGAAAGTCGTTTCGGTAAATGAGTATTAAGAATGGGGAATCTCTTAATATGACTGTTTGCTTAACGTTTTGTTTTGAAAATCATTAAGTTAAATCGGTATTGAGAACGGGGAATCTCTTAATGACTTATTTAATTAATGTTGTTTGAAAGTCGTTTCGGTAAATGAGTATTAAGAATGGGGAATCTCTTAATATGACTGTTTGCTTAACGTTTTGTTTTGAAAATCATTAAGTTAAATCGGTATTGAGAACGGGGAATCTCTTAATGACTTATTTAATTAATGTTGTTTGAAAGTCGTTTCGGTAAATGAGTATTAAGAATGGGGAATCTCTTAATATGACTGTTTGCTTAACGTTTTGTTTTGAAAATCATTAAGTTAAATCGGTATTAAGAACGGGGAATCTCTTAATGACTTATTTAATTAATGTTGTTTGAAAGTCGTTTCGGTAAATGAGTATTAAGAATGGGGAATCTCTTAATATGACTGTTTGCTTAACGTTTTGTTTTGAAAATCATTAAGTTAAATCGGTATTAAGAACGGGGAATCTCTTAATGACTTATTTAATTAATGTTGTTTGAAAGTCGTTTCGGTAAATGAGTATTAAGAATGGGGAATCTCTTAATATGACTGTTTGCTTAACGTTTTGTTTTGAAAATCATTAAGTTAAATCGGTATTGAGAACGGGGAATCTCTTAATGACTTATTTAATTAATGTTGTTTGAAAGTCGTTTCGGTAAATGAGTATTAAGAATGGGGAATCTCTTAATATGACTGTTTGCTTAACGTTTTGTTTTGAAAATCATTAAGTTAAATCGGTATTGAGAACGGGGAATCTCTTAATGACTTATTTAATTAATGTTGTTTGAAAGTCGTTTCGGTAAATGAGTATTAAGAATGGGGAATCTCTTAATATGACTGTTTGCTTAACGTTTTGTTTTGAAAATCATTAAGTTAAATCGGTATTGAGAACGGGGAATCTCTTAATGACTTATTTAATTAATGTTGTTTGAAAGTCGTTTCGGTAAATGAGTATTAAGAATGGGGAATCTCTTAATATGACTGTTTGCTTAACGTTTTGTTTTGAAAATCTTTAAGTTAAATCGGTATTAAGAACGGGGAATCTCTTAATGACTTATTTAATTAATGTTGTTTGAAAGTCGTTTCGGTAAATGAGTATTAAGAATGGGGAATCTCTTAATATGACTGTTTGCTTAACGTTTTGTTTTGAAAATCATTAAGTTAAATCGGTATTAAGAACGGGGAATCTCTTAATGACTTATTTAATTAATGTTGTTTGAAAGTCGTTTAAGTTAAATGGGTATTAAAAATGGGGAATCTTTTAATATCTGCATTTGCTTAACGATTGTTGTGGATGGAGTCAGTATATGCTCATGCATTTTCATGCTTTTTGTAAATCGTGCAGACCCGTGATAGGTGGCACCTTGGTAAATAGTACTTTGGCCTGTGATAGGCGGTACATTTATGATTTACGTTTTTGAAAACCGTGCAGACCCGTGATAGGTGGCACCTTGATAAATAGTACTTTGGCCTGTGATAGGCGGTACATTTATGATTTACGTTTTTGAAAACCGTGCAGACCCGTGATAGGTGGCACCTCGATAAACGGTACGGGCCCGTGATAGGCAGTACGTTTATGGTTTTCGCTTTTTTGTAAATTGTGCAGACCCGTGATAGGTGGCACCTCGATAAACGGTACGGGCCCGTGATAGGCAGTACGTTTATGGTTTTCGCTTTTTTGTAAATTGTGCAGACCCGTGATAGGTGGCACCTTGGTAAATAGTACTTTAGCCTGTGATAGGCGGTACATTTACAATTTACGTTATTTTAGTAAACCGTGCAGACCCGTGATAGGTGGCACCTTGGTAATTGGTACTTTGGCCTGCAATAGGCGGTACGATTATGATTTACGGCCCTTCGAGGAGGGTTTTGGTTTGGAATTCCGAGTCCATGCATTTTGGCATATACGCATTGCATTAGGGTGCTTGGCACGCGAGTCGTGGTTGATTTGAGTTTTATGATTAAGTGATTTGAATTTGAGTCGTTGTGGTAATTGCGTTGAAAATGCTAAGTGTTATGTGTTGATTGTTGTGTGTAAGTATGATGGTTATCGAGATCCCAATTGCCGTGGTAATTGCGTTGAAAATGCTAAGTGTTATGTGTTGATTGTTGTGTGTAAGTATGATGGTTATCGAGATCCCAATTGCCGTGGTAATTGCGTTGAAAATGCTAAGTGTTATGTGTTGATTGTTGTGTGTAAGTATGATGGTTATCGAGATCCCAATTGCCGTGGTAATCGCGTAGGAATTGCTAAGTGTTAGGTTGTGGACTTGATTAGGAATGACTTGAGTTAATGCATGAATTTTTGGAAAAACGATCAGGGAAATCGATTTCCCAATCGATTGGATGAGTTGCAGGAAGTTCACTATTTTAACCTAATCGATTTGCCAATCGATTGTATAAATATGTCTTTCAAAATCTTTTAAGAAATCGATTTGGAAATCGATTGGCAGAGAGGCAGGAACTCAGCAAAACTGCCAAAATCGATTTGGAAATCGATTTGGCAACCCAGGGACTCATCAGAACTGACAAAATCGACTTAGAAATCGATTTGGTCATGCAAAAACTCAGCAGAACTGACCAAATCGATTTGGCAATCGATTGGCTCAGCAAAAGTCCTTATTTTGAGTTAGATAATCGATTGCTCAATTGATTTATCAATGCTTTGGTCAGTTATGTATTACTTGATGATTTGAGAACTTCATTTTGAGTTCATTGTTAATTGGCAAGCATTATATGAACTTTTAGCATATGGAAAATCCTTTTAAGGTGCATGCTTAGTTGAAAGGTTATTTTGTGCATTTAAAACTTAAATGTTATGTGTTATCTGTTAATTTCGGTTGGTGACCCTTTACAATTATTGTGGAAATCTGGGCTTTGCCCTCAGATGAGAGTCAGGACGATCCTACCGGTTCGTACCCTACGGACGGGAATGGAGATGGGAATGCTTGACTGCAGCTACGTTAGGAGGATCTCACGGGGCGCGTGGAGATCACTCAGGGTGTATAGTTTTTGGTAGGATGATCAGATTAGGTTGATGTATAGGGACTAGACGTCCTACTTTTTGGGTTGGAGTATTTTGATTTGGAAAACTGTACTTATACTAATATTGTCAGTTTGACATCTTATTTGAATGGGTCTCATGTACCATTTGTTGTTGTGTAAATGCTTTGGATTTATATTTGGAGAAACTTTTCCGCTGCTTGTAAATTATAATGACTCAATTATTTATCCAAAGGCATTTTCCTGTTTATTTCTTTGTTTTAGTTTAATTTCTTTTTTTAAAAAAAAATACACCCTCGCTTAGAAAATCGGGGTGTTACACTTATCTTTATGGAACTACTTCCTCTCTCTTTACAAACCGCTAAAAAAATGATGGGTAAGCCCAAAAAAAATATGACTGAAAAAAATGAAGCTGCATAGCCTATTTCTTTGACCAAGCAAAACTGATACTCGAAAAATGGGAAAGTGGAGTAAAGTTAGAATAAGTTGTTGTTGACTTAGTGAAATACAAAAACAAAATATTATTATTATCATTTTCGTTAGGTACCAATAAATAATACTCAAATGTTATACCTTCACCTAATAAATGTGTGATATTCCTATAATTTGGACTTCTACAATTTTTTTCAATTCACACGATACTAGCTCTAAGTTTCAACTTATGTTCAACAATCCCTCACTTGAATTTAAAAAGTGTTTCTGAAATAGTATCAAATGTTTCTATATGATCATGCATAAACAAATGTGTCTTTTGACGTGTACCTTTGCATAGTAAGTAAGATTCATATTCACCAAGAGTGACTCATAGTATTGAATTCTATTTCTGACATCAAACTCAGACATAACTTTTTCATATGGTGTATTCTCAAAAGCTTGTGCATTAGTGGCCCTGCATGTCTATCATAGAATAGTCAACGCTCTAGGAATTCAGCCTCAAAATTCCATAGGAACGACCCCACTTCCACGTTCACATAGGTGATGAGTATATCAAGAGTACTCATGTAGCTAGGTACTCTACTCCACTCCAAATAGAGTATAGATCTCATTAAGAGTTTCTATTATCTCATCGTTTCATCGTTTCAGGAATCATGCTTCTCTGAGATATAATAACATGTTCATCTCATATCACTTCACGACTTGTTATTACCCATTGAACCTGATTATTGGGATCTCTAGTCTTATAGGTTGGGTTACCATAATGAAAGATTCTATAGGTATTACTCTCATCATTTTGGATGTATTTAATAATTTTTCTTTAGCTAATCATTTTGTCAAAGGATTTGGTAAACTTTCATCAGTGCGTACATGATCCACTATAACAACTCTTTAAGAAAGCAGCACTCTAATTGTGTTGTGCTTATGATGCATTTGTCGTCTCTTACCATTGTAATAGCGATTCTAAATATTTGCAGTAGCCATTGTACTATCGCAATGGATCAACACAGCTGAGATTTGTTTTTTCCATAAAGGGATCTCAACTAACAAGCATTTCAACCAACTCGCTTCTTCACTAGCAGTAGCTAGCGCTATCATTTCAGACTCCATAGTGGATTGGGCCAATATTGTTTGTTTATTCGATTTCCAAGATTTAACACCACCAACTATACTAAAACTATAGCCACATGTTACTTTGGAGTCATTTGATAAGGTGTTTCAATCAACATCATTGTATCCTTCACGGACGACATAAAATCTTTGATAATGTAATCTGAGACTCATTGTCCTTTTAAGGTATTTCATGACTCTTTCGATAGTGTGTCAATGTTCCATACTAGGTCTACTAGTAAACCTACACAATAGTCTCACAACGTAGACAATGTCAGTTCTAGTATAGTCACTAGCACACCTAAGGCTGCCAACGATGCTCTCTTATTTAGATTGTCTATCACCTTCATCAACCTTTTTGAAAAGTTTCACACTTGGATCATATGATGCACAAGCAGGTTTACAATCAAAGTATTTGTATTTCTTTAAGATCTTTTCAACATAGTGAGATTGATCCAAAGAAATTCTCTTTTTTAACCAAGTAATATTGATTTCAATGATTCCACTCGCTTCTCCGAGGTCTTTCATATCAAAGTTGTTACACGACAATGATTTCACAATATTTACAATATGAATGTTTGAATCAAATATGACTAGGTCATCTATATAGAGACATATGATAATACAAATGTCATTTTTGTATTTATAATAAATACATTTGTCATTTTCATTCACTTTAAACTCATTCGAAATAATCAAGTTATCAAACTTTTCATGTCATTGCTTTGGAGTTTGTTTAAGACCATACAGTGATTTATCTAACTTACAAACCTTGTTTCCTTGTCCATGAATCACAAAACTTTCAGGTTGTTCCATATAGATTTCATCTTCTAAGTCACCATTTATAAAAGTTGTTTTAACATCCATTTGTTGAATCACCAAGTTATGAATAACGACTAATGAAATGAGTACTCTAATGGATGTAATTTTAATGACTGATGAAAAAGTGTCGAAGAAATCTATATTTTCTTTGTCTAAACCTTTTGGCTACAAGGCGAGCCTTATATTTCTTAATAGTTCCATCAGATTTTAGTTTCTTTTTCAATATCCATTTACAACATATCGGTTTGCAACCAAGAAGCAAGTCTACTAAATGTCAGGTCTTGTTAGACTCTAGAGAATTCATGTCATCAGTTACAGCTTCTTGCTACAAATCTGCATCCAAATATGACAAAGCTTATTGAAGATTTGTAGGGTCCTCTTCTAAGGTATAGGTCATATAATCGAGTCCGTAATTTTTAGCAACTTTAGCACTCTTACTTCTTTGAGGTTCTATTTCGCTTTATTTGTTGCTTTCAATGCTCTTCATCACATGATCGTGACTTGGTTTGTTGCCCCACTGTTTCTCGATTTAAAAAGGAATTTATTTTGATAAAAGTCAATATCATTTGACTCTATTATCACTTTTGCATTTATGTCATAAAACCTATCTGCTTTGATGTTTATTGCATACCCAATGAATACACATTTATAGGCTCTATTGGTGAGTTTAACTCACTTGGGATCGAGGATTCTAACATAAGTTAAACAACCCCAAGTTTAAAAATAAGACAAATTCAATTGTCTTTTCTTCAAAATTTTATAAGGAGGTGTTTTGTTTTTAGATTTAAGAACTCTATTCATAACATAACATAACAAACAATCAATAAAATTTCTCTTTAGTGTTACGCATAATAGCAACGACTAGTTCAGTAATAGTTTTATTCTTTCTTTTAGCTTTACCATTCATTTCAAGCAAAAATGGTGCAACTATTTCATGTATATAAAACTCATTAAACAGACTAGAATCATATTTGGTTCCTCTATCACTAAGAAACCTCTTAATCTTTCTACTAAATTGATTTTCAATTTCAGTTACAAAGATCCTAAACATGTCAAGCGCTTCACTTTTATTGTTCATTTGATATACAAAAGTATAGTCAGAATAATCGTCAATAAAAGTGATAAAATAACATTTCTTAAAGTCACATGAAGTTCATATATATCATTTTGTATTAAGCCTAAAGGCTTAGATTATCTTAATACTGATTTATGTGAACTCTTGGTTATTTTAACTTGACTACAAAAAACAAACTTTTCAAAATCATTTAAAGATAACTTTGGAATTAAACCTAAGTTACTTAAGTTTAAAATCACGAGTTTGTTCACATGACAGAGTCTAGCATGTCAAATATAAAAATCACACAACATGTTAAGCAGAATGAGACATTTTATTAATTCGAACAATTAATTTAAACATGTCATTATTGGTGTATCATTTGCCATCAAAAATATCATATTTGGTGTACAAATATGCTCCTATAACGTAAGTAAATCATGCCTTATTCAGAAGAAAACCATAAACACTATGAAGACGGGTTATCAGTCTCTCTAGAAAAAAATCTTTTGTTTTATGCTTGAGATAATTTTTGAAATCCATCCAAGAAGGAGAAGGTTGTCAATAATAGCAACAATTTGAAATTGTTCATCTACAGTCATACCTTAAGAGATTATCTGATGAGCTATCGTATGAATTTCATGAGAATGAGCCTCCATTGATGTCAATGGTCATCTAATACTCTGATACTTGAGGTAGTGGCTCACAATATTGTTGGAAGTGTAGTAGTCATACAGATCATCAATAAGTTCATTAAGAATATAATTTCTACAGAGGTCATCATTATCATGATTAATTCTTCAGCTTTCTTATCCTTTTATGTTTACTTCAAACTAAAACAAATTATTGAAACCAGATGAAACAGAACCAAATCTAGTAATCTCTTTGGTTGACATGGCAGAAAGAAAAATCTTGAAATTTTATTTTTGAGTTTTGAAAAGTTGTTTTAGAACAAATTTATGTCACCAAAGATATTAATGGATTGAGTTTCGAACTAGGTCACTCTCTTTAAGACGTTTCACTGAACTATCTAAATTGTGCAAACTAGACTATTAACCACGAAGTCTCCGAAATAAACAGTCAAATAAATTTTATCGAAGTTTTACTGCACCATTCTATAAATACACCATCACGATAACAATTAAAGACACTCATAATATAGTACTGAAACGCACAAAAACCAATCTAAAAAATTTAGAGCACAAAGCTCTCTAAAAGAAAGGTGGTATTAGAACCACTAAAATATCACAGAGAATCTATATTTATAGGAAGTTCATAGGAGAAGAAAATGCTACCTACTTTTTCGGAACTGCTTCCTCTCTCCAACTGCTACAAAAAAATATGGATTGACCGAATAAACCAAAAATAATTAGAATAAAAAACAAAATGAATCGCCTAGCTGCTTTTTTTACCAAGTAAACAACACTAATTATAAGTTTCAACTTATTTTTAACATAACATAAATGTCATAACGTGGAAATGTATGGTTGGTTTAAAATTTCTATATATTAAAAAGGTATTTAATTGTTAGGATTTATGGCTAAATAAAATGAAGCAGTAAAGGAGTATGATGGGGTTTGTTCTAAGTTCTGAGATTCTTTATTTTCCCCAACTTGCTGGCACAAAGACCACTTATCATAAATCAAATTATGTTAAAATTTTGATGTTTAACTTCAGGGAAAGTAAGAAGGCATGGCCATGGGTTTGTGCAGGACCCAAAATATTTTTGTTTTTTTTAAGAGAACTATAGAAGTTTTTTACTTACCACTTCCTACTTTTATTTCTCACTCCTCAATACATTTTAAAATTACTATTTTATCTTTTTTATTATATATATATATATATATATATATATATATATATTAGTTAAAATATTTTTATACTTTCTCAATATTTTGTAAAGTTTCGAACAATTTGAAACTTTCGAAATAAGAAATTTAAGACTTTTCAAAATTTTTAACAATATAAAACTTTCGAAATTCACTTTTTTTTCAAAAATTTTAAATTTATTGAAACTTTCAAAACCGTGTTTTTAAAAAAATTTAAAACTTTCAAATAAAATAAAAGTTTCGAGTCTATAGTACCATAATTTTGTCCGAATAATTAAAAATAATTCAAAAACTAAGTAATAATATGTTTAATAAATATTTTAAAAATATTATTATAAAATCTAAAAAATCATCATTTTACAATTTAGTTTAATTTTGAATCTATATTTACATAAATACTCCTATTACATTACACCAAAAACAACATAAAATAAAATAAATTAAACAAAAAATTCTTCTTCTTACTTCTCTCTGTGAGAGGCAAAAGCCTTTTTTTTTCATATTACTTATTTTTTATTCTTTCACTAGTAAAAATATGATCTTTGTTGAAAATGTGATATTTTTCTTTTCCATTTGTACAATTCCATAAATTTTGCAAAAACAATAGAAAAACCAAATATCAATTTATGTTATTGACACAAAAATTCATCTTTGTAGTCTATAAATTAAGACAAAAATCAGTTCTTAAGAGAGAAGAAATTTGGCAAAGTAAAAAAAATAGAGAAAAAGAAAAGAGTGATTTTTTTGCGATAAACTAAAATAAACATAAAAAGTGATTTTAATGTTCAAGATGAACAACAAAGAACCCATGTTTTCCACATTCTTTTTTTTTCTCAAACCCTCAATCTCCATGCTCAAAGATTTTCTCTCAATTCTTGTTTTTCTCTCAAAAGTGGAGTTTCCCATTTTTTCTTTTTATGTCACGAAGAAAACAGGATTCCTTTCTATTCTCTCTCAATACTATCCCCTTGTTTCCAGTTTATGATAAAACTTGTTTTCTCTCTCCATCAGGACAATATATCTTACTATTCAAGAATAAGAGAAGATCCAATCCAATAATATTTTCCATACTTGGTAACATTTTAGGGTTTATAATGATTTTAGGGTTCATGAGTGAATCCTTTTGATTTTGATTTGTTTAGGATTTTTTATTTTAGGTGTTTTTTCTTTTAATTTAATTTTAACAAATAAATTTTATTTATAATAATGATTTTTAACAATTATAATAATGATTTTTAAAAATATAAATTATATTTTTTAATTAGAAATAATATAATAATAAGTTTATTCCACGTATGCGTCTGCCACGTCAGCTTTTTTATTGACACGTCATTAAAAAAATGACAACTCATCATGATTTAGACTCAAATTCTGTTTGGGGGACTAAAACTGGGGAGAAACAAAATGGGGGGACTACTTTCAATTTTCACCTATAATAGGGGGACCAAAAATGCAATTAAGCCTTTATTTTTTTATTCCTGAAATGCCACACTCTGAAACAAAATTCCCTGAATGCCCTATTTTTCTGTTCCAATAGGAAGTCGTTCCCTGGGGAAGCGACCTTCTGAAGAGGAAACTTTTTTATGTTAATAGGAGGTCGTTTCCCGGGGAAGCGACCTCCTACTGCGTTGGTTTTTTTTTTTTTTGTTTGTTATATTTTAAAAATAGTTTATTATTAGAATTATTAATTTAATTATTAAAAATAAAATACAAATATTAAATTAAAATTAAGTACAATAATAAATTATAAATAAAATTTATATTTTAATTATTATTATTATTATTATTATAAATAATTATTATACGTATAATTAAAAATTATTATAATTAAAGTGATTAAATAATTATTATATTAAAATTTTAAAAAATAAATAAATTAAATGATAATAAAAATTAAATAATGATAACAATTAAATGAAAAGAAATTTATATTGATAACATGAAAATAAAATGAAATACATTAAATTATTAATTTAATTATTTAAAAAATAAAAATACTAATAATTAATTAAAAATACGTTAATAATTAATTATTAATAAATGTTATATTTTAATTATTGTTATTATTATAATAAATAACTATTATACTTTTAATTAAAAATTATTATACTTAAAATGATATTAAAAATTAAATAATAATAACAATTAAATGAAAAGAAATTGATATTGATAACTTGAAAACGAAATGAAATACATTAAATTAATAATAAAAAAGTACATCAATCAAAATATATATATATATATATATATATATATATTATAAATTTCAAAAAAAAATTAAAATAAATGATATTCAAAATTAAATAATTATAATAATAATAATAATAATAATAATAACAATTAAATGAAAAGAAATTTTTATTGATAACATGAAAACGAAATGAAATACATTAAATTAATAATAAAAATACATCAATCAAATTTGAGTAGATGTGTCAGCAGCGTTTGGACAATGTTTTCTAGTATGACCAGAGACCCGACATAACCCGCATTTTCTTGGTACTCTTTATGTACTGTCCATTTCTGTTCTAATGCATTTGCTCTTTGGACGACCTTTCATGACTCTCCGCATTAGTGGATTGTGACACACCTTAACACATTCATATTGTGGCCAATATCCTTGGTTTGGTATGGGTTGGAACACTTCATCATAGACTTTTAATACCGTTTCCACTTTATACACATCAGGTATAAGGCTCCAATAATTATATTTTATGCTAGAGCATGCTGCTATGACATGTGAACAAGGCATATGTTTAGCTTGATATATTCCACAATCGCACCACTTGTTAGAAAGGTTTACACTGAAATGACCAATTGGTCGCCCTTCTCTTGGAACCAATGTCTCGTGCACCATGAAAGTATGGTTGCTCCGATCAAAACTATCCACCCTATGACTATTGGATTTACTTATTTCCAATTTCATAAAATCTATGCAAGTTTTTGTGTATACCTGACCATAAGCTAAAATTGATGTGTGTCGTTTTCCCATGGTTGGAAATAGTGCCCCTGTTTTAAAATAAGTTGATTGCACCAAAGCAGTGATAGGAAGGTTGCGCGGGCCTTTTAATACTGCGTTCATTGACTCCACAAGGTTGGTTGTCATCTAACCCCAACGACTACCTCCATCGAATGCTTGAATCCAATCTTGTCGAGGTATGTTGTCTAACCATTTCAAAGCCTCCAGATTTAGCATGCCGATTTCTCTACGGTAGTATCGATATGTAGGCTCGTTGATCGAGTAACATGTATTAAAACAGTAGACAATTATATAAATTAAGAATAAAATTATTAAAAATTACACTAATTAAGAATGAAACTATTACCCATAGAAATAACTTTTTTCTTCAAAGCATTGTCTTTAAATTCCCTTGTAAAATTTTGTGAAATATGTTGGACGCAGAACATATGCTTTGACAGAGGATCTTGCCACCCATTATTCGGATTATTATAAGCACTTTTAATAGATTCATGTCTATCGGAAATCAAACAAATGTTGGCCTGTGGAGTGACAAATTTTCTCAAATTTCTCAAAAAGAAACTCCAACCTTCTTTTGTCTCACCTTCCACAATAGCATAAGCAATAGGAATTACGTTGTCGTTCCCATCCTGTGCAACTGCTACCAATAGAGTTCCTTTGTACTTGTCGTACAGCCAATCAACTTGTATTATTGGTTTGCAGAATTTAAACGCAGATATACACGGAACGAAAGCCCAAAATAGTCTATGAAAAATCCTTATCCCATTTATCAAACTATTCTCATGATAAGCTGGGATGGTTTCCATTTCTATTTTAGTTCCTGGAGCAAACGTTTTCATAACCAACAACCATTGTGGGAGTTGATTGTAAGACTCTTCCCAGTTACCATAAATTTGTTCGATCGCTTTATTCTTTCCCATCCAGGCCTTTTTATAACTAACTGTGTAGTTATGTAAAGCTCGAATCTGAGCAACAATTACCTTCACTTTGATTGAAGGATCCACATTCACAACTTTCATTATGCTTTGACATATCATGTTAGAATCGAGCTTCATATGATCTTGTGACAATGCAGAATTTGTGCATGTATGAGGCACATTCGATTTACCAATAACCCACAATTCACTTTTTTTTTTTGCATTTTGAAGCTCTGCATCTAAACAAACAATTTGGATCTGAACAATAAATGACATACCTTTCTAAATCTGACTTTTGTACCACAAAATTCAATGATTGTTTTAAATGGTAACGCTTGATTGCACGTACGCATTCATCTTTGTTATGAAACTTCATTCCAACCGCAAGAGTTCCATCTACTGTTGGGACTTCGTTAATGAGCAAGTGATCAAATTCACTTGATTTCTGTTGAGTATCTAAATTGATGCTCTTCAGGTGAAATGGTGGATCGAAATCAGGTAGAATAGGTTGATCTTCTGCTTCTATATCTTCGTCACCATCAATGTCATCGACAAAATTATCAAATGATTCATCGAAGTATGTTTCATCCCCTTTACTATAATCAATTAAATCTTCCTCGTTGATACTATGTAAGACACTATAGGGAAGATCACATTGTGGACTTGTTGGAGGAGATTGATGATGGAGTTGAAAACTTTCTGGATGAGTTTGTTCTAATTGGGTAGAATATGGTTCGTAGTGTTATGATGGAGGCTAGTGTTGTGATGATTCACAGTGTTGTGATGGTTCATAGTGATGTGATGGTTCATAGTGTTGTGATGGAGAATATAAGTCGGGTTGATAAGGTATGTTTGATGTTGATGTTTGATCAATGTTTGTTGATGGAAAAGCAGACTCGAAGGTAACATATAACTCTTTGGTGTCGAGTTGTGACCACATTGCATAAACATCAACTCAACATCTTCATTGTCGCAAATCTTCATGAGTTCAAACCTTGTTGTATTTTCACCAAAGAACACAAGGAGTTGATAAACTATATCACTTATCGTGACGTTGCCACTGAGCTGTAATTTTTTTCTAATGACATTCTTTAGACGAGCAAAGTTGCTTCCTAAATGTACTTTGAACGCCTTTTTATAGTCACTTACGAATGTTTTTCCTTCAACTCCATCAACAATTGAACCATTGTAATAAACAATACAAATTACTTGTTGAGCAGCCATGACTAAATGATTGATTGAGTATGAAATGGTAAAAGGTGTGGTGAGAAGGTATGGTGAGATA
>NC_021162.2:54419817-54423509 GCF_000331145.2 Cicer arietinum | reverse complement strand
TAGAATAATGTAATTGGTTGAAAATATATCACAAGGATTGTCTTCCATTGATCATTTAGATCCGTTGATAACTTTTATTCAATGGACAAGATTATGTTTGATGTTGATGTTTGATCAATGTTTGTTGATGGAAAAGCAGACTCGAAGGTAACATATAACTCTTTGGTGTCGAGTTGTGACCACATTGCATAAACATCAACTCAACATCTTCATTGTCGCAAATCTTCATGAGTTCAAACCTTGTTGTATTTTCACCAAAGAACACAAGGAGTTGATAAACTATATCACTTATCGTGACGTTGCCACTGAGCTGTAATTTTTTTCTAATGACATTCTTTAGACGAGCAAAGTTGCTTCCTAAATGTACTTTGAACTCCTTTTTATAGTCACTTACGAATGTTTTTCCTTCAACTCCATCAACAATTGAACCATTGTAATAAACAATACAAATTACTTGTTGAGCAGCCATGACTAAATGATTGATTGAGTATGAAATGGTAAAAGGTGTGGTGAGAAGGTATGGTGACATAGAAGGTGTGGTGAGAAGGTATGGTGAGATAGAAGGTGTGGTGAGAAGGTATGATGAGATAGAAGGTGTGGTGAGATAGTCTATTTATAGAACTTTTTCAATATTGAAAATTGATTAGAATAATGTAATTGGTTGAAAATATATCACAAGGATTGCCTTCCATTGATAATTTAGATCCGTTGATAACTTTTATTCAATGGTCAAGATTAAAAATTGAATAGAATAATGTAATTGGTTAAAAATATATCACAAGGATTGTCTTCCATGGATCATTTAGATCCGTTGATAACTTTTATTCAATGGACAAGATTAAATATTGAATAGAATAATCTAATTGGTTGAAACTATATCACAAGGATTGCCTTCCATAGATGATTTAGATCCGTTGAAAAATTTTATTCAACGGACAAGATTAACTGGAATGGCGTAACTGAAATGGTGTGGCCTGGGGAAGTGACTTCCTGATGAAGTCGTGGCCTGTGGAAGCGACTTCCTGATGAAGTCTTGACCGCATGTGAAATCGTTCCCTGAGGAAGCGACTCTATAAATACTTCATTCCTCAAATTTTTACTCACAACTTCTTCAGTTTCTCTGCATCATTCACTCATACATTCAACTTCTTCACTTTCTTTTATTATGGAACTATCTACAAATCACAGAGCTGAAATCAAATACATTCAAACATTTGTATGTATAATTAATTGTTTTATTTTATTTATTCTGATTTATTTTTTTTATTTCTTTTATTTAATTAGTCTCATTAATTGATTGTTTTATTTTATTTATTCTGAATTTTTATTTGTTTTATTTTTATTTATTTAATTAGTCTCATTAATTGATTGTTTTATTTTATTTATTCTAAATTTTTTATTTTTTATTTATTTATTTATTTAATTAGTCTCATTAATTGATTGTTTTATTTTATTTATTATGATTTTTTTTATTAGTCTCATTAATTGATTATTTTATTTTATTTATTCTGATTTTTTTATTATTTTATTTTATTTATTTATTTAGTCTCATTAATTGATTGTTTTATTTTATTTATTCTGATTTTTTTATTTGTTTAATTTTATTTTATTTATTTATTTAGTCTCATTAATTGATTGTTTTATTTTTATTTCTTCTAATTTTTTTTCTTTTATTTTAATTTTAATTTTTTTTATTTATCTAGGCTCATTAATTGTTTTATTTTTATTTATTCTGATTTTATTTAATTTATTTATTTATTTAGTCTCCCTTAAAGGATAAAATCAAATGTCAAGGTCATGTAAACAAAAAACCAAATGATTCCATATTACCATATTTACATGCGGCTGGCTTCAGTGAAGTGATCAAACTCAGAAATTATAAAATAGATGTCGGTCTCATTACAGCTATGGTGGAGAGATGGAGCCTGAAACTCGCATGTTTCATCTTTCAATAGGTGAGTGCACAATAACTTTGGAAGATGTTTATTACATTTTAGGATTAAACGTTTCTGGTTTACCTGTTAGCGGTTCCAATTATGTGCAAGTAAAATAAATTTGTCAAGATTACTTAGGAGTTATCCCACCTGAGGGAGCAACAAAAGATAATTCTATTAAATTAAAGTGGCTTAAGGATACATTTGACGATGTTGGTGAAAATGCATCTGAATTAGAAAAACAAGCATCATGTCGAGCATACATCCTACGTATGATCGGAGGGTTATTGATGTCTGACAAATCCAACAACCGTGTACATCTAAAATATCTTTAACTATTAGGAGATTTAAATAAAGTATCCCAATATAGTTGGGGTTCAGCTGTTTTAGCTACACTTTATAGAGAATTATGTCTTGCAACGAAACTTGGTGTAATATCTATGGGAGGATGCGCATTATTGTTGCAAAATTGGGCATGGTATCATTTGTCTTGTGTCGCTCCTAAATCTCCCAAACCATGGATATTTCCACTTGCACAAAGGTAACTATATTATTTTGATATATTTTTTTTAAAACCAATTGCTTACCATATTAATAATTTTATTACATTTTTATTTTTATTATATTCGACAGGTTTAATTCTGGTGGTCTAAATTTTGCTAAAGTTCCTCATAACGACGTAGAAGGATATCGAAAAACAATTGATCACATGATGGTTGAGGAAGTAATATATTAAATCACATTTTTTTAATTTTTTTAAATATTTTATTATTTATACTTGTTATAATTACTTTAGCTTATTTTTTACATGTCAGTTTTATTGGAGACCTTATCTCGGGTTCCAACATGAAGTTTCAGTAGAAGATAGGGCCACTTGGACTGCATGTACTTATCTACTCTGTTATCATATTGTTGAAAAACATCATACAGATAGAGTCACGCTCCACTTCGGTTTACATCAACAAATACCACAACCACCAGAGGACATGAAATTGTATCACGAGGTCAACATGAGGCGTTGGATTGATGATAATTGGACTTGGGTTTGGAGGGAAGAAATAAACCATTGGAATGAGTGCCATAATTACGTGTTGCAAGGTAACATCGTACAAGGTGTTTTATGTCATAGCACATAATATATGATTTGGTTTAGACAACACACCAAATTGTTTATATCTGTAGAACAATATCTCTGTGATCCCCGTTTACAACCGCAGTCATATCCTCGTGTGCAATCGACCTCCCAATCAACCCCACAACACCAATACACAGCAGGACCGTCTTCATCATCACCTCACATACATGTCGCTACTGAAGTTCCATTTTATGATCCACCACTATCTCAGTATTACATTTCATCGGTGCCAGAAATACCAACACCCGGTTATCCGACAGAACACGGGCTTCTCTATAATTTGTTTGGAACTCAGTGCACAACTCCTGAGTCGGCTTATGCTGTATTTGATTCAATGTATAATCAACAATCTCAAAATTTAATGGAAGCAGGCAGCAGTGGTTCTAATCCATCTACAACATACATTGAAGAAAATGATCAAAATGACGATGAACCGGAAGAACCGCAACTTGTTCAGAGAGCTAGACGAGTTCGACGACATCGTACATGTGGAACTAGGGGTCATTTAGGTGGACATCATTGATATAAATTTAATGTATTTTGTTTTTTCAAATTTGATGAATTTTTATTATTAATTTAATGTATTTCATTTCATTTTCAAGTTATCAATATAAATTTCTTTT
>NC_021162.2:54377647-54419807 GCF_000331145.2 Cicer arietinum | reverse complement strand
ATCATTTTAATTATAATAATTTTTAATTATAAGTATAATAATTATTTATTATAATAATAACAATAATAAAAATATAACATTTATTTATAATTTATTAATGTATTTTTTTTTAATTTATTATTGGTATTTTTATTTTTTAAATAATTAAATTAATAATTTAATGTATTTCATTTCATTTTCATTTAATTGTTATTAATATTTAATTTTTACTATCATTTAATTTATTTTTTTGAAAATTTTAATATAATATATATATATATATATTTATTTAATTATTTTAATTATAATAATTTTAATTATACGTATAATAATTATTTATTATAATAATAATAATTAAATTATAATTTTTTTTATAATTTATTATTGTATTTTATTTTAATGTAATATTAGTATTTTATTTTTTAAATAATTAAATTAATAATTCTAATAGTAATCAATTTTTAAAATAACATCAACAAAAAAAGTAGTTGGAGATTGCTTCTCCGGGAAAGCGACTTCCTATTGAATTAACAAATTTTCCTCTTTAAGAGGTCGTTTCTCTAGAAAAAGACTTTATGTTGAAATGAAAAAGTAGGATAATCAGAAAATATTGTTTCAAAGTAGAGGAATTAAAAAAAATATATATATATTCTCATAAAAAAAAACTCACAAAAAGGTTTGTTTTTCTTTTTCTGAAACAAAGTAAAAAGAAACAACATAAAAGAAAATCACAATAAAAATTCTGAATACGGAAGAAGAGAACCACGACTAAAATCTTCATCTACGGCGTGTACCACCGAAAAATCTTCATCTATGACTGTACCACGCGCACCACCGCTTTCATCTTCATTGTAGACTTTATTGGTACAGGAAAAGGCACGTACTTCCTTCGTCGCTTCATTTTTTATTTACTGATTCCCAATAATAGAGTCTCATGTTTTCCTATAATCGAACCCCTTAATTGTCACGTACTAACTCTAACTATCACATGTTCCTGTTGCTAACACTAACTAGTAACTGGTATAGTTGATATTGAAATGGGTTTTGTTTATATTATTTATTTAATTGAAACGTATTTTGAAGAAAGCTACAACTTGTATATAGTATTTGGATTCTATTATTTAATTAAATGTATTTTGTAATTTTGACCGATCAAGTTACATGCATGTTCATCTATTTTTTACTACTTTTTTTTTTATTTCTTATTTTATTTCATAGAATTGTATAAAAATGTTTGATATTCAGCATTAAATTTTAATTTTTAAAAGAAAACAAAACTAAATATATAATAAGATATTGAAGAGTTAATTAGATGTGACAAAACTAAATATATAATAAAATATTGAAGGGTTAATTAAATGTGACATTTATTAACCTTTGAATTATTATAACACAAGTTTTAAGTTAATAAATTAAAATTGATAAACAAATTAATAAATAAAAACTATTATTAAAGGTTAACTATATATGACATCCTTTTAATCCATAAGTTGCATAATACAAATTGTACAACTTGATAGTTCTAAAATTTATTTCTATAAATAAATAAATTTAAAATAAACTTTTTAAATTTGATTAATTAGGTGTGACATTTTTTAATCTTTGATTTATTAAGACACAAATTGTATCATTTGTTGGTTTTGAAACTCAATTTTAAAATTGAAAATAATATAAAATATTCTTAAACAGATTAACTAGATGAAACATATTTTTACCCTTTGAGTTTTGAGACATGAATTGTACAGCTTGATGGTTTTAAAACTCGCAGTCTAAAATAATTACTAAAATCAAACAAACTTATTTTTTTTCCGTCAAAACAACTTTCTTTTTATGAATAACAAAACACTTTCTTTATAAACAATCAACACATCCGTATTTTTTACTGAATAAACTATGTAACTTTGATTTCTCCATCGCATCGGGAGATACGTATGAGCAAGATCGCACTCTTGTCAAGCTTAATAATAAATAAAAAAATCTTTACATTTTAAATTCACTTTTATCTCTAAATTATTTAAAAAAATATTATACTTGCATTAAAAACAAAAGATAAATAAATAAGTTAACATTAATTTTTACTCAATTAAGGTAACTATATTTTAACGGTGTTGTAGGATGATAATACCGTCCCTACGCATAATCGATTCTCGAACTCAAAATTTGGTTTCATATCCCATTTATTTTTTATTTTTAAGAATTTCTCAATATTTTTTTTATTTTGAAATAAATTTTGATAACAACTCCATTAAATTCAAAAAAACACTTAAATTTTAGACCGTAGTATAGTCTTATTTAATTTTCAAAATTTTTGTTTACTTTAAAAAGTTTAATATAAAGTTATAAAGTTTAAACTTTTATAATCTAGGATCTTTGCATTCCTTGGCTACACGAGGAGTTACTTTCTTCCCTAGCTTTCAATGGAACGTGAGGAACTATTCCCACAGTAGCAAGTAGCAGGTTGGATTCTCCAACTTTCGATAGTTTAACAAAAGTCTTATTTGAAATTTTTAAAATTTTCAAAAATTTTGAAACTTCCATTTTATTTGAAAGTTTTCGAATGTTTTATAAAAATGAGTTACGAAAGTATCATTTTATATTAAAGTTTTTAAAGTTTTAAAAATTACTCTTTCAAAAATTTCATATAATTTGAAAATGTCCAAAGTTTTTAAAAAAGTGAAATTTAAAAATTTTATAATTTTCTAAACTTTTGAAATGTCTTTAATTCTCTATTTCTGAAGTTTTAAATTGTTTAAAATTTTTAAAAATACAGATAAATTTATTAAAGTAGGAAAAAAAATCAACTATAATATACAATAAAAAGGATAAAATAGTTATTTTAAATGTATTGATAGGTGAGAGGTATAGGTGTAAGGTGACAAGTAGAAAACTCGTATTGTAGAGTTCAAAAAGATACTATTAAAAGATAAAAGTACACATATACTATAAGACAAAAAAACAAAAATGCCTTAAATTTAGAAACATAAATAGATTTTAGAAAGAAAAAAAATCAGTTGTTTTTTTAAATAAAATGGGAAAAAAATTAAATCAAAATTTTAATGTTATTGATATTAATTATAATTTAATTAAAGAAATATTCTTTTTTAGTTTTCAGTGTTTTTTATTAGAGATCTAAATTTAAAAATTATAATATAGTATGTAAAATATTTGAGACGGTTATCACAGGCTTATGAATAAAGTTTATTTAGTAGAGTATTTACCTCAAAATTTTTTATTTTTTGCTTTTGCTATTGTTGTTGTGCAAAATCCCGGATATAAGGATTAAAGAGGTAGTGTTTTTATACTTAAATAAATATTGATATTGTTAAGTTGAACGTTTTATTTTTATTCTAGATGTAAATATGTGAGGTCCAAGTGTTCCAACCTAAAACGTTTAACTTAATAATATCGACATTTCTCAATTGAGTTAGATTTAAGGATTACCTACATATTAATTTATTGTTATGTTTTTTTATCTTAAAATATGTGATTTCAATACACAAAGACCATTAAAATATAATTTTATAAAACAATAAATTCAACAAAATTAATATTTAAGAGTAAAACAAGACATAATTTAAACAACAATTATAAATACTACAACTTTAAATTGTAGAAAGTAGATTCAAAGAAATTTAAATAGACAAAGAATAAAAGGACAGAAAGATAAAACCATCTGGAACATGATAATTTCTATGGTAGTCTTGTAAAAGAAGAGCGCATCGGTGCTTGTTAATTTTTTAATTAATTATTGTGTTCTTTTTCTCTACATCAGCCTCTATATATTATATATTAAGTTGATCAAATTAGTTGTACTCGTATATTTATCTTTATAATTTAATTCTCTTAAATTTAATAAATTATTTTCTTAAATTTTTTATTTAATTAAAATTAAAATCGTTGTCAAGGTTCAGACATCCTTCCCTCCCTCTCCCGTGAAACTCCGCTACACCGTCAAATTAAATCATTGTCCTCCGTTGTCCTTCCGCCGTCATGAGAATAACTCTTTACCGTTCTTCCACCATCGATCCTCTATCTCGCTATCAATTCGCTAGTGTTTGTGTCGATGTTGTCTTGGTGCCATCATAAACATTTTGTGTTTGATTTATAGTATATGAATGTGAATTATTTATATATTGCTACTATAAAATTGTTTATGTACACGAGCCATTAAAGGCGGTCCTATCTCTTTCCTTGTCTATGTTATTACTAATATACAAGATTTTAGGGATTTTCTAGAGCAATTGTTCATAGTGGCTTATCTTGATCAAGTTATTCTTTCAAAGTTGTTTGATTTTGATGATATCAGAGTTAATTTTGTTTTGTGGAAGTGTTATAGCGTGTTTTGCATTCGCAAATAGCGTTTGAATCGTGAGACGTCATAGAAGCAGACTAGAGTTTGAATCGCGACCGCGACCCATTCTTACATTAATTCAAACTGCAAAATGCTCCAAAATCGTGACGTATTCGACAATGAAGGAAATTGATTGTTCAATAAAAGTTAGAATCTTGAAGAACGGTGGAGAAATAGTGAAGAACGACGGAGAGACGATGAATACAATGAGACAAATAGATAACAACATAGAAGAAACTTGAAATGGCAAAGAAAAAACTTAAAATTTGGTTATATTTTTATATAGTTTAATAAATAAATATTAATTATGTTAAAATAAAATAAAGGTGTAAAAGTTAAAATTTTGGTGATGTTAAATTTAAAAGGTTTAAATATATTTTTATTTCTTGCAAATATGTTTCGTTTTGATTAGTCCATGTAATTTTTTTGTTTGATTTATACCCTTATAAATTCTAACAAGTATTAAAAAAGTCCTTTATGAATAATTTTTAGTAAAAAAATAGTGACATAACTAATTTTAGATGAAGTGACACACGGTGATTGTATAATTGTTGTCAACTAGACAATATTTAATATTTAAAATTCATTTTATTAACTCATTTGATTATTTAATTAAAAATTAATTAATTAATTAATAAACCAATTAAATAATAAAAACTCAATAATATTCATCTTCAACCATAAATTTTTTCATAAAAACTCAACAACCTTCATATTCAACCCTAATTTATTCATCTTCAAATCACAAATTATCATATCTTGATCCAAACTCTAAAAATTCTAATATATCATTTTTCTTAACATTGGAGGAGCATATCAGGAGATTGGTTGCAAGAGCATATTAACATTGTTTTTATCCATTAACTATATTTTACTTTGCAATTTTGCAGATCAATATTGCTTCCAAAGCATTCCTGAATAAACATAAGGATAATGATACATGGCAAGAGTTACAAGAGCCATAAAAAGAAGTTTTGGGTTCCAATAAATTTTTTACTCCTGATGAATTAGAGAGAGGAAAATTGCCTCGTGAGAAGATCTTATCTCTTCCAATGTTTAAGGTATGGATCTTAGAAAATTTTAGTGTTTGGATAAAGATATGAGAATTTGTGATTTGAAGATAAAGAAATTAGGATTGAAGATGAAGGTTGTTGAGTTTTTATTAAAAAATTTGGGATTGAAGATGAAGATTATTGAATTTTTACTATTTAATTGGTTTATTAATTAATTAATTAGTTTTAAAATTTTAATTAAACAACTAAATGAGTTAATAAAATGAATTTTAATTTTAAATATTGTTTAGTCAACAATAATTACACAATTATTATGTGTCACTTCATCAAAAATTAGTCATGTCACCATTTTTTTATTAAAAAAATATTTATAAAGAATTTAAAAAATAAATTATTAAAATTTGCAAAGATATAAATAAATAAAAAATTACAGAGATTAAAATTAGAGCGAAACATATTTCTAAAAACTAAAAAAATATTTAAATCAATTTAAAATTATGGCCAAACCTACTCATATGTGACACACACATATATATATATAAATATATATATATATATATATATGACAAGTTTTCTTCAAAGACTACAAAAGGATAAGATTTTATTATAATTAGCCATCCAAGTACAAGGTGTGAAAGAATGGAAGAATAGGACTACATGTACAAAGGAAATAAAAACACCATCAACTAATACAAATTAGACACCTATCCACAAGCCATCCAAGTACAAGGTGTGAAAGAATGGGAATATAGGACTGCATCTACAAAGGAAATAACAACCAAATACAATCATAATCTAATATATAGCCATAAACCAATACAAATTAGACACCTATCCATAGCCACTACAAACACCATAAATAAAAGTTAGCGATTGCAATTAGTTTTTCAACAAACTCTTAAATTTTGGGTATCTAAATTTTTTAAAGACCTTATTTTTTTCTATCTCTTTATTACATTATTTCTATTTCTTCCTTTCTTTTTGAAAAAGTATAATTGTAATTTTAGTTCTTCTATTTTTATCAATTCACAAAATTAATTAATTTATTTTAAAAGTCGACAACTTTGCTCCTTCTATTAGATTTTTGTACTGAAACAATGATAAATTGACATATTTTAAATGATGTAACATACAATTCTATGATACAGAATCATCTAGATACTTTAATTATTCATATATCATTAATTAAATTAAAAATATAAAACAAAATTGAAGTTGAAAGTTAAGTCTTTACGATGTTTTATTTCAATTTCATAGGTGTTAATCATTATACATAATTGTATCATATGTTACATTATTTAAAGCATATCACATCATTATTTTTTTTAGTTAAAAAAATCTGAGGAGAGACTAAACATGTCAACTTTTAAATATAGGAGAACTAATTTCGTGAATCCGTAAAAATAGGGGCACTAAAGCTACTATTAAGTCCTCTCAAAATGTCTATGAGGTATGTGAGATCCACACGTCATTTTCCTTTTTCAACAACATATTATACATGTTAACAAAAAAAAAGTTTTGTTTTTTGAGGAAATATTAAAAGGCTTAATTGCAGTTTTGGTCCCTTTATTTTAGCTGAATCACGAAAATAGTCCTTCATTTTATTTCTCCTCAATTTTAGTCCCCCAAAAAAGAATTTTGATCCAAAACTTGATGAAGTGTCTTTTTTTTAATGATGTGTCAAAAAATAAAATGATATAGAAGATTCTATGTAGATTAATTACATTTTATTATTATTCCAAATTTGTAAGACACATTTCCTATTTTTAAAAACACATTTTCTATTTTATTACATAATTTAATTATAAAAAACATATGATGGAATTGATGAAGAAGAAGGAGAAGAAACAAGATGTATCGATGAGGGAGAAGAACACGATGGAATGTAATTAGGTTTAAGGTTTCTAAAATCATCTTCTTTCGTCCATGAAGATGAAGAGAATGCAAAATCATCTCCACATCTACTCGCCATTGGAAACAGGAAATCAAAAACAAAAATTGAATGAGAAACAATTTAGTTGAGAAACGCTCCAGAAGAACACGATGAATGAGAAATTGAATGAAGAGGAGAAGAAACAAGATGTATCGATGGGGTAGAAGAACACTATGAAATGGAATTAGGGTTCACGTTTGAATTCTCAAGGGATTCGGGTTTCTAAACTCATCTTCTTAAGGTTGTCTTTTTTTTTTTTTACTATGTTTTTTAATAATTAAATGATATAATAAAATTTTGTAATGTGTTTTTTAAAATAAGAAATATTTTTACAAATTTCGAATAATAACAAAAGATAATTAATCTACATGGAATCATCCACATCATCTGTTTTTTTGGCACATCATTAAAAAAATTATATTTCATCAAGTTTTGGACCAAAATTCGATTTGGGACACCAAAACTATGGAAAAATAAATTGAGAGAATATTTTCATGATTCAACTAAAATAGAGTGATCAAAACTGCAATTAAACCTTCTTTTTACTAACAAAAAAGATAGTTATTCATTTAAGTTGATAGAATATGTCAAAGTCAATGCAAACTCAAAGTTGTCAAAATTTAAAAAGGATGAATCTATGAACAAACTCACAATATTCAAATTAATAACATATAACGACAAAATGCATACAAATATTTTGACATATCAATGTAACTCAAATGATCATGCTTCCGAATCTGTAGTATAGTCGACCAAATAATTAACCGAATTTGTAATGGATCTAACTAATCTCTTGATCTAAACCACAAACACCGTAAAGAATGAGATGTACAAAAATGTCGCATCTAGACCACAAACAAAACAACATCAAACTCACTAAAAATTAAAGAAAAAAAAAATCTATATGAGATTTTTAAATAAAAAAAAAAGAAAAAAAAACGACAGAACTATAATTTCGAACTAAATTTTCTCTTTAGAGGAGAGAGCAGCTGCGCTCGATTCTTTTTTTCTATCTTAAGTTTTGTATTTAATTGATATAATTATCCTAAGGCAATTTTCTATGATTTTCTTTTCCTCTTTGAAATTTCTTCGGTCCAACAATATCTTTCCTTGCATTTTCCTTTTAAATTTCTACTATTATTTGTCTGTTTTCTTTAATTAAATTAATTACAATATTAGTTTGTTGTATATAAACAAAAAATGACGTTACAATTGACAAAAATATAAAACTTGTACCGCATTGAAAATTAAAAATATTATTTATTAAAAATATTAAATATTGTTAAGAGTCGGTTATCGGTAAGGTATTTGAAATTTGTTAAACTAGTTTAGTATTAGTTAAAATTTATAAGTTTAATTAAGGCCAATATAAATTATTTTTTATTCATATTATAAAAAATTCATTTCTCTTTTTATTAATCTCAATCATACTTTTCAACACTAGACAGATATATTTTTACAAATTAATTGTTTATTATTGGACGGACGGAAGGAGTAAAATTACATAAGACGAATTGTATCGAGAAGATTATGCTAAGGAAATTCCTGATAGAATTTCGTCAGCTGTCATACTCTCATATTAAATTGTGTAGAATTTCACAGCACGTTTCGTGTAAACAAGGTCCGTTGACTATAAATTATAAGTGTATTTTATACTAGTATATATATGTAAAGGGTAAAGCTGTATAGGAAACAATTAAGACTTAAATTAAAGCCAACAAAATATATAGATATGGGATGTTTTTTCTCCTCCGCGCGTGGAAAGAGAAGAGATTATAAAGAAAACATGAAGAATGATGGTAACATGGTTTTTATGACTAGTGCTTCAGCAACCACGACTTCACATGGAGGAGGTGGTCATCATGGTCATCATCATCATCATGGAGGAGGAGGGTGTGGTGGTGGAGGTGGTGGTGGATGTGGTGGTGGAGGTGGTGGTGGTGGTGGATGTGGCGGTGGAGGTGGAGGTTGCTGATATTGTGATAATTTTAGTCATTTTAGTGTTTATATATTTGATAAATTCAATTTCTACGAGTAAAAGGCCTCTAAGGTTTTTATGACTAGTGCATAAATTCAATTGCTGTCATGAGAATTAAGAATATTTGATGGATTGTATTTACAATTTCTACGAGTAAAAGGCCTCTAAGGTTAGAATCTTTAATATTAATGGAATATATGTTAATAATACATTATATATGCTTAGACTATTTAAATATGTTTTTAGGTTTTTGTGACAATGTAAAGTATTTTGGAAGTATAATAAAACGATTAATTTTTTATTTTATTTTTCATTTATATTCATTTTTATTTTATTCTCATTTTAGTTAATTTTAAAACATATATTGATCATTGGTCAAACTATATTATCACCTATTAGTCATTCCATTTTATTTTTCCTTAGTTTGACTCTCAAATATAATTTTGGTTCAAAATTTAATTGTATTTTTTTTAATATGTCAAAAAAATAGATGATGTGAACAATTTCATATAGATTAATTATATTTTATTATTATTTCAAATTTATAAAATACATTTTCTATTTTTAAAAACACATTACACTATTTTATTACATCATTTAATTATAAAACAAATATTATAAATAAATAAAAAAAAGACAAGCTTAAGAAGATGAGTTCAGAAACTTTAATCTCTTGAGAACTCAAACGCGAATCCTAATTCCATTTCATCATGTTCTTCGCCTTTGTGATACATCTTGTTTCTTCTCCTCCAAAATGAATGAGAATCAATAATAACAACTTCCACATTTACTTGCCATTGGAAATAGGAAATAAAAAAATTAAATGAGAAATAATTTAGTTGAGAAACAATCCAGAAGAACACAGTGAATTATGAGAAATTGAATAAAGAGAAGAAGAAATAAGATATATCGATGAGAGAGAACAACACAATGGAATCAAATTAGGGTTTCCGTATGAGTTCTCAAGGGATTAGGGTTTATAAACTCATCTTCTTGAGCTTGTTTTTTTTTATAATTAAATTATGTAATAAAATATTATAATATGTTTTTAAAAAAGGAAATATATTTTATAAATTTGAAACAATAATAATAATAATAATAATAATAATAATAATAATAATAATAATAATAATAATAATAATAATAATAATAATAATAATAAATATAACTAACCTACATAAAATCATCCATATCATCTATTCTTTTACACTTTATCAAATTCTAGATCACAATTTTATTTGGAGATCAAAATAGGAGAAAAAGAAATTAAAGACTAATTTTATAGTTCAACTTAAATAAAAGAATCAAAACTGCAATTAAACATTTTAAAACGTTAACAATGAATTTTAAATTTTAAATATAAAATAATTTTTAAAATAATTAGTGCTCTTTTTCTCCGTGATTAAATCATTGTAAAATAATTCTTTATAAAATCTAATTTAAAATTGATAAGCAGAGCAACGCAACATTTTGAAACATGGTATTGCCATATAAAGTTTTAATACAAGAATAAAACTGAAAATGCATATTAACATAACATAAGCCCGCGCGTAAGTACAAGTTTACTGAAAGTTTAACAAAATACGACAAAAGGTAATACACCTAAAATTATGAAACAACTAAGTCTAGAACTTTCATACTCCTAGGATACTCCTAATTGACACCTACACCGAGGGTTGCATCAAAAGTATTGCCGCTCAAAATAAAGCAAAGTCTAATTTTGTGTGTACATTTACACTTTAATAAAATATTTACCCATTAACCATCACGAATCATAGGGTGTCAAATAGATGTATCCATATATGGATGTGCATCTATTACTAATAGAACAAACACAATAACAAGGAACACTAAGTTTACCACAACTAAATCTACACTAATGATGGTCTCTGTCACATGTCGAACTCTCCGGATGCACAACACACCACTCCTTAGATGATGTTTTTAGATAGGTCTTCTTTCAGCTCGTCCTCTGGAACTTGAGAAAACTATCTTAACAGTGTTCATAATTTCTTTGACGTGTGAATCCACAATATTTATGAAGCTTTTTATTGAAAATTAATTCTATAATTATTTAAAAATTAAAATAATTTAATTCTTAATTAATTAATGTAGTAATGATTTTACGTATGAAGGGGATGTGATGGTTGACACTCATTGGCGGAGCTTTTTAAAAACATATAGTTGTCTTTGGCCACTCTAAAGTCTATGACAATATTTTCTAAAATGTGTACCTTATAGGATTATTAAAAAAAAACTCTCTTGTGTAATTTAAAAATAACTACATCTTCCAATGTTAATCCTAATTATATGTGTTGTGAGTTTCATCAGAAATATAAATATCAAATTAATGACTGATAAATTAAAAAATTCAATCAAAATTAATTAAAGTGTATTTTTTTAATATTTGAGTCCAACAAAATCAAACCAAATAAATTAAACCTATAATGATTTAGATATGATTTACATATTTGAAATCGATCTTTGAGTTATAAATAATATTATTATATTTTATTTTACATTGTATTAGTTGTATTATCTTAAATCGAAATATTAGATTTATATATTATTTTTCATCCAAGCACTTGTTCTAATAATATAAAAAAAATGAGTGTCTGAATTTAATTTTCTGAAATAATTATTTGATTTCTAAATATATTAACTCAATTAAACTAAAACAAATTAATATGTTCTTGTTCAGTTTGGTTCGAGCTTTAGGAGAAAAATTGTACTAACTCATCAAATAAACGTTTATCTTTCCCGTTCATATTTTTTTTTTTTTAAAAATAAAATAAACTTGTGCACCTTCTCAATCTTATTCCCCTTCTCTCTACCATTGTGTTTGCATATATATATATTTTATGTTTACATTGCAAATTTGCAATTTAAATTTATGATATAAAATAAAATGTTATGTTTATCATTATAAGAAAAGTGAATATATTTAATATTTATTATTTCCCCCTCTCTTAAAAGTGAATACGAACTAAGTATTTTAAAGATTTAAATTGTTTTTTTTTAAAGTCAATATTATTATTTTTTTTAGAATGAAGAATAAACTCGTAATCTCTTTATTACTTTACTTCCTAACTTACTCATCTCAACTATTAAATCAACTTTATATTCTCTTATATCATTATAATCTCATATAAACTTCACTTATTCTCTAATTCTTGAATTGAGATGTGATGTTAGAACACTTACAAGATCCTCTATAGTGGGGGTGATTAGCTTACATTTATGAATTTACATAATGAATAATAATTATCTCACATTTTCATTTTCCAACAATCTAGATACATATTCATTCATCTCTTAAAATGTTTCATTTCAATTTTACAACCTGAATTAATATTTATTATTGATGAAATATATAATTGATTCCCAACATTTTGTACCTCGCTTTTTCTCTATTTGGTTAATTAGATGGATATATTTATTGAATTTTTTTATTCATATATTTGAATAGATTTTTTAAAAAAATTAAGACATATAAGTGAATTTATAAGAAGATTATAAGTTTGATTTTCATCTTTAGCAAAATATCTAATAATATTAACTATACTAATTATTGAAAAAATAAAATGTTATGAATATCTTAATTATTTGATGGATGCCCATTTTATTGAATAGATGGTTCTTACCGTTAACAATAATAATCTAACATAAAGATAGAAGGAGGGAGAAGAAGAGAGGGAGAAGATGAAGAACCCTTGGCTAGGGTTTCAGAACCAAAATGAACAAAAAACTTGAAGTAATAGAGTTACAATAAGTATATATACTAGAGAATATAAATATCTAAAATACTCTTACTACTAATATATAACAATATTATCTCACATTTCCCTTTCATACTCACGAGAAAATTAGTAATTTGTAAGGAAGATGAGACAAACGGTAGACTAATGGTTTCATATTGAAGATGTGCATTCATGAAAGACTGAGTTATGAGCAATTTGAATAACACTCTTATTATCGCGGTGCATCAGAGTTGGCTCAGAAAGAGAGATACAAATATCAAATAAAAGTCAATGTAACCAAATTATTTCAGTAGTAGTGGACGCCATAGTGCGATACTCAACTTTTGTAGAAGAGCGAGAGACAAGTCACATTTCTTACTCTTCCAAGAAATAAGAAAGTCTCAAAAAAAGATACAACATCATGTGGTGGACTTACAACATGTGGTGTCACCAGCCCAATCATCATCAGAGTAAGCACATAACTCCAATGAGGAAGATGATGGAAAGAGAAGACTTTGAAATTGAGTTCTTGAAGATAACAAAGAATATGAAGAACAACTGCTCAATGTATTGTAGTGGGAGAAACAACAAACTGACTAACAACATAAGCAATATCAGGCCTGGTAATCGTAAGATGCACCAACCTTCCAACCAAAGTACGAATACAAAGTGAGATCTGGTAAAGGAATCATCTGAGGGAGCATATTTCACATTCAACTCAAGAGGAGTATATGCTGCTCTAGTATTAGAAATATGAACTTTCTTGTAAGGCCCATAGTTTTAAATTCTAATTTATGTATTTTGGTGTGTTTTTATGTTGAACTCTGAGGCATTTTAGCCAAGTTATTAATATTTTGTGAGTTTAATGCCAAAAATATCTTTTTGGAACTCCGATTAAATTTATTCGTCGAGGAATAATTTTATTGATTTACGATTAATCTTTTGTCGAAAAGAAAATTTTCTGAGATATAGCGCTTTTCAGAAAAATTCATCTGCCAATTGAATTGCAGCGAGAAAAGATATTTTTCTGAAAAAGTGATTTGAGAAGTGATGTGTATTTTTGTTATTTTTATATATATATATATATATATATATATATATATATATATATATATATATATATATATATATATGAAAGAAAAGGGAAGGAAAAAAAAAAGAGAAAAGGAAATAGAAAGGAAGGGAAGGAAGAAAAGGAAAATTGAAAGAAAACACAAAATATTTTCCTCCTTCTAATGATTCTTCTTCTTCTTCTCCTCTGTTAGCGTAAAACCAAATCCACCCAAACTCAAAAATCCATTTCTCTTTTAGATCTAAGCTTCATTTCAAGAAGTGATAGAAGGGAAAGTTGTTCACCTCCACGCTACGGTGCTAGTGAACCAACTTTGGAAGCGACGACATGAGCGAGAATTTTACCGAAATTAACCGCGGTGCCGTAATCGTTGGTTAAAGCTGCCGTTAAGGTAAGGGCTCCTTCCAAACTTTTAGTTTGCATTTAGAGACTTATTTGTGGTTGTGTGAAAAATAAATTTGTTTGATTTGAAGTGTAGATTTAGGGAAAATGAATTTAATGCTTTTATGGGTGAAAGTTTGGAGTTGGGTTTTTGGTGAAATTGATGAGTGTTTTCGTGGAAAAGGAATTTGATTCATCTATGTGTCTTGTTGAGGAAAAGAAATTTGATATGTTTGAGTTGTGGTTTGTGAAAATTAGTTTGGCATGTGTTATGTTTGAGTTTTGTGAAAATTTGTGGTGATTGATGATTGAACTTGGTGTGGATTTTGTGGTTTTTGAATTGATCGAATTTAATGTAAATTGTGAATTAAATTTGATGTGTGTGGTGGAAAATAAATGTTTTAGTATGCTCTGTGTGGAATTTGAAAATCGTTAAAGTTAAATGAGTATTAAAAATGGGGAATCTTTTAATATATGCATTTACTTAATGATTGTCGTAAAAATCGTTAGAGTTAAATGAGTATTAAAAATGGGAAATCTTTTATTATCTGCATTTTACTTAATGATTGTCGTGGATAGAGTCAGAGTATGCTCATGCATTTCATTGTACATGACGATCGGATGGGCCATGGTGATAGTGGTGACTGGATGGGCCATAAGATAATGCCATGTGATTTGTTGGTTCATCTTATCCTTGCAGCGATTGTTGCGTCGTGTAAGGTCCGCGATAGACTACACATTTTTGGTAAATCATGTTGACCCGTGATAGGTGGCATCTTGGTAAATAGTACCTCGACCTGTGATAGGCGGTACATTTACGATTTACGTTTTTAGTAAATCATGCTGACCCGTGATTGGTAGCACATCGATAATTTAGTACTTTGGCCTGTGATAGGTGGTACGATTATGATTTACGGCCCTTCGAGGAGGGTTTTGATTTAATGTTATGATTACGTATGTAAACTCAAGTGGTTGTTGTGTTTGTGCCATAATTGCCAAGTGTGATTGTTTTGGATTTGTGTGTAAGTGTTGATTGATGCAAAACCTTTTCGAAACTCAAGTTGTCGTTGTGATTGTGCCATAATTGCTAAGTGTGATTGTTTGGATTTGTGTTGAAGTGTTGATGGATTGTGAAACCTCTTTAAAAGCTGATTTTTGCTGTTTTCTGATGTGTATTCGAATACAAGAGGCTTGTACTCTAATACAGATGTTCTAATTTGGCTATTGACTTATGAAACAGCTGTGTAGTCGAATACACTGAGCTTGTAGTCGAATGCAATCATCCTGTTTTTGCTACTAACTTCTGAAACAACCTTGAATTCGAATACAGAGATGATGTATTCGAATACGACAATGCAATTTTGTTTAAAACTCCATTTTTCAACTTTGATTATGCATGGTTAACATATGGAAACCCTTTCAAGGTGCATGCTAAGTTGAAAGGCCATTTTATGCATTTGAAATTTAAATGTTATGTGTTATTTGTTAATTTCGATTGGTGACCCTTTACAACTATTGTGGAAATCTGGGCTTTGCCCTCAGATGAGAACCAGGATCTTCCCACCGGTTAGTACCATGTAGATGGGAAGGTAGTTGGACACACCTGACTGGAGCTGTGTCAGGAGGATCTTGCGGGGTGCGTGGAGATCACTCGGGTCGTATAGTTTTTTTGTAGTATGATCAAATTAGACGGTTGTGATGTGTCCATGTACCTCTTTTTGATGTGACGTGTGGGGAGTTAAAATTCTTGGGGCAGTGCTTTTGTACAGGTCTACCGAGAATACCCCCAGGGGTATGAGCTATGTCTGATAGGCCTCATAGCCTCGGTGTATTTTGATGTTTGAATACTTTGGATTTTTATTTCAAAAATTATTCTGTTGCTTGTAAATATTTGTTGATTTTGTTGTTATGTTACGACTTAAATATTTATCCAAAAGAATTTCCTTCTTTATTTCTTTGTTTTTATGAATTTGTTTTAAAAAAGAAAATACACTCGCGCTGTTAAAAATCGAGGTGTTACATTTCTCAAGAATGTTGGCAATGTACTTGGATGGAGAAAGAAGGTAGCCTCTAGAAGAGTAGGCAACTTCAATTCCCATGAAATATCAAATAGTTCTCTCAAGTCCTTCATCTCAAACTGTTTAGCTAATTATAATTTTAACTCATTGATTCCACTAACATCATCACCTGTAATAATCATATCATCAACATACAAAGAAAGTATAATGCGACCATAAGTGATGGACCTTATAAATAATGCAGAATCATATTCACTAGAGCGGAAACTAAGATAAGTGATTACAGTAGAGATTTTTTCAAACCAAGCTCGAGGAACCTATTTAAGACCATATAGAAATATTTTTTAACTTACACATTTTCCCCTGATTATGAAAAACTCTTGTAAAGGGACCATATAGACTGATTCAAGAAGCTCACCATTTAAAAAAATCATTTTTGACATTCATTTAGAAAATATCCCACTAACAAACAGATGCAACTGTAATAAGAGTATATATAGTGGTTATCTTGGCTATAAGAGCAAAAGTTTTTTCATAATCCATACCATATTATTGAGAGAATCCATTAGCAACAAGACGTATTTTGTAGCGCTCAACTGACCTATCAATCTTTGTTTTGATTTTGTATACTCAACAAGACCCACTAGCACCCTTTCTAGGAGGAAGATGTATTAATTTCCTAGTTTATGTTTTATGCAATGTAGAGAGTTCGTCTATCATATCATGTTTCCAAAAAGGAACAAGAATAATCTATTTATAAGTAGAGGTCTTAGACAAATTATGAATAGAGGTTAAGAAAGAAGCAAATGAAGTTGAGTAAGTGGAATAAACAAAATCAGTTAATTGAGTAGACATACGATGATGCGAGGGATAATGAAGAGACGGAGGATCAACAATCGCATATGAGGTGGTTGAACAACCAGGATGGCAAGATAGATGTTATCATGTGGAGTATTAGTATTTGTTTTGTAATTATCAACATTAAAATCACTAAAAGTGTTATCATTAGGACCAAACGAATCAATATGAGTTAGTTCTAAACTCTTAGTAATATGATAATCAAAGGAAACCGAGTAAAAGGGGATGTACTCAAGAAAAACAATATTACGAGAAACAAAAAGTTCTCTTGAATGATGATCATAACAATGATAACTCTTTTGACCATCCCTATAATAAAATAAAATAAAATAAACACATGGCAGAACGAGAAGACAACTTATTGTGCTATACATGTGAATGAAAAAAAAAAAAAAACAAGTAGAACCAAAGACTTTCAAAGAAGAGTAATTAGGGATAAAAGCATACATGAAACAAAAACACTTTTATTAAACGGTAAATTTTAAAATTTAACAAGTTTATAACCACGACAATATGAAATATCACATGTTTGTAACTTTCTTAAAGCTCCAATAGAAGTTGAATATTTTAATCTAAAAGCAAGAGCATGTAACTTTATAAAAACTAGAAGACAGATAATTCAAGCAAAAACTAGATAATAAGTCAACAATGGTTGTTGAGCTGCAATATATCTAGGACTCGCAAGTCATCCAAAACATAAAAGTCCCCTTATTTATGGCTTGTCCCAAAAGTAAAAATAGTAAGAACTGTTTCTCCCAAAACTCACTGGGAACTGAAGCAGACAACATAAGAGAACGAATCTCAATAATATGACAGTCTTTCATTTTAGAAACTCTATTTTGTTGAGGAGTATCTACACAAGATGTCTGGTAGAGGGTGCCATCATAAGCAAGTAGTTCAAATAATTTATTAGAGGTATATTCACCATCTAAATCACAACGAAATCACTTTATAACAGCATTATGTTGAGTTTTGACCATAACACAAAACATATGATAAATGTCAAAAAAATTCAAACTGATTTTTCATAAGATAAACCCAACAATAACAAGTGTAATCATCAATAAATATAATATAATATCTAGATCAATCTTTGGTGAGAATCGATGGTGGACCCCAAACATCAGAGTGAACAATATCAAATGGCATATATGAAACATAAACACTTTTACTAAATAGTAAAACTGAAAATTTAACAAGTTTACAACTACAACAATATGAAATATCACAGGTTTGTAACTTTTTTAAAGTTTTGGTAGAAGCCAAATATTTTAATCTAGAAGCACAAACATGTCCATGGCGAGAATGTCATAAATAAAAACTAGAAGACGAATAATTCAAGCAAAAACTAGATAATAAATCAACAATGGTTGTTGAGGCTGCAATATATCTAAGACTTGCACGTCATCCAAACATAAAGTCTCCCCTGTCTATGATTTGTCCCAATCAGCATCCCGGAATGTGGATCATGCTCACATTAAGAAATGAAAGAAAATATAATTGAATAACAAAAATCACATAGTTGAATAACAGAAGCAAGACTCAGAGTGAGATTATGAATATAATAAACATAAAAATAAAAATTAATAATAATAATAATAATAATAATAATAATAATAATAATAATAATAATAATAATAATAATAATAATAATAATAATAATAATAATAATAAAAGTCAAGTTAGGTGTGCAGACAAAATCCATGTTTGCTAATGGCATATGAGTGCCATCAGCAATCATAATCGATAAAGACGAGGCATGATTCATAGACACAAAAGAGTTATCTTCATATGGTGAGATGTACCTATGGAAGGAGATATACTTAACACACTATAGAAGTTCAAACATTTATTAGAGGAGGAAGACATGGCATGCAATTGAGTGACAAGAAGTTTTTGGAGTTATTCTGTAATATCATATATTTGGGAAACAATATCAAAAGAGTATATTGAACCAGAACTAAAGCCAACTATATAAGGAGTAGAAGCAATAGCATTGGATAATGACCCCCTAAAATTTTCTTATCTTTTGTAATAATGTAAAGATGAATTTGAAAAGGCAATAATAGAAAGAGCGTTTTTTTTTCTCTCTCTATTTTTCCTATTCTATTATATTTGAAAAAATCATAATCTTGTTTTGTTTTATTTCAAATAGATTAATGATCCGTCATTAAATGGCTAAACAGTTTAACTAAAACCATAAACAACTTGAATCAATAATTAACTAACGTAGATGGTGAAGTGATCAAACATAAATCGGTACTGAATTAAAAATAAATAAATAAATAAAATAAAATAAAAAATTGGAAGCTACTAGAAAATTTAAACGATGACGACAATGACTTGTTCAGTTTAGCCTATAGTAATTTTTCAAAGTTGGACTACACAAGACCAAGTCTTGGTCAATATTGATACTCATTACATATACAAACTCTAAAACCAGTAGGAGGCAACGTGTACTTAATTAGTTACTTGTCTTACAAAATAAACTAACGTGTAACATGTCAAGCAAATTCGCTTATTGACAAGTTTACCAAAGACTTATATGAAGAAAAGTCAGCCCTGATTCAAAGTACTATAAAAATGTTTAAGGTATCGGATTTATTATCATGCAATAATATTTGAAATGGAACCATTCGTTATATTTATCATAGTAGCTGTCTGCATTTTCGTTTTAGTTGTAATATTAAGTTTATTGTGCCGAGTAATGGGAGTCCGACCAACATATGGAAGTGGAGGTGGTTTTGTACACCACAACCACCACCATTTTGACGGCCACCACAATCACCATCATTTTGATGGTGGAGCGACGGGTGGGGTTATTGGGGGTATGGATGGTGGCGGTGGTGGTGTGGGAAGCGGCGGTGGAATAGGAGGAGGAGGAGGAGCGTGTTAAATTCTAAAATAGTTGCATATACGCTTTAGAACTATTCCAATGTTTTAGGGAAGTTTATTATTAATTGCTTTTTTTTGTTACACTAGTTCTCATTCTTTTTGTTTATTTTGAGTTGGTATTTTGTTAATTCTCAAAATAAATAAACATCTTTATTATTATAATTTTTATGTACAAATATTTAATTGATGTCGCCATTTATTTTAGAATATATTTTTATATTATTTATGTTGTGGTTAAATAGTACATACCAATACAGACTTAAAAAAAATAGTACATACCAATAATTTGTTCCATATACAATTAGTAGAAAATAAAAGAAGATTATAGTATTAAGTTCTAAATCTCATGGCAAGCTAACAAAAACAGAGACAAACCCTGGGAACAAAAATAGAATTTTCCCGATTAAATGGAGAGATTTAAAATTGTGTTCATATATAATTATCTCTAATTTTATAAATACCAATTATTTATTTCCTATATCAGTAAATTCCCAAATAGATTCAACATCAAAATTAAATAAACTTATCACAACAGTATTTTGTATAAATTCAAGAAATCCAACATTTAGAAACAGATGTGGAAGTACTTACTCATCATAAATATATATACCAAAGACAGACTCACTTTATAAACAATCTTAAACAAAAACATATCTAACTTGGATTTCAAGCTGCACTAAATAGGGATTTCTTATACTCCAATACCAAGAACATGTTTATACTGTTAAGAGGGGAAAAAGAACAAAAGCATTCCTGAATGTATGCTTTTCTAAATTCAGACATAAGTAAGACTAAGAGATGATAAAATAATAATGATAGAATTGTAATAAACACAAAATAGTAAATCTAGTAACCTTTCTCATTAAAAACTTTCCTCTAAAATATATCTTCAACACATGATAAAATGATAACTTCTCTCATTTCTCCTCTTTAACTTGGGTTTTGTTTATGATAAGCTCTTCCTTAGCTTCAGTTAACAAGTGACCTAGACCAGATGCTGAGGTCAAAGATGCCTTCAATATGCTTAGACACAGCAACAACACAACAATACTAAAATAATCAATATGGTCCTCCCCAACACATGACACTACCTCCCTTCCACATGTATATTCTCTCTCTCTAACCGAATTCCCTATCATTCAGGCTCACATAACTAACTAATTCATTCTCATACATGGCCATACTTACCATCTGTCATAGGTGAATTGGAAACCAAAGCAAGCTTAATCCAAGACCAATTCGGCATCCAATACCACTACTAGAAAAACTGTTTATAGTGTCGGCTTAAACCGACGCTAAAGAGCAACGCCGACGTATGTTGGCCGTATGTTGCTCAATGCATTCCTTGGTGCTTTTAATAACCCTATTTTGGATCAGCTGCAAATGAATAACACAACACAAATATCTTAATGGAGTTGAAATTTAATAAAAAATTAAGAACCACCATGAGTGCTGAAGCAAAATATATTGATGCTTACCTGCCTCCTAAGAATTGCCAAACTCTTAGTATGCATGGGGGACTATGGAAGGACTCCATTTGAATGAGGAAGGCCAAGGATACCACAAATCAGAGTCTAAAGACTTACCATAGAGATAAATTTGATAACCATGTCAAGAAATTTTATAAAACTTGGAATAGCTCAAGGCCAAATTCTAGGAAGCAAACAAAACATACCATTATTTCAAGTAGGAAAACGTCATAATGGTAAGTAAATGGCTTTTGAAGGTTGAATTCTTTCTGTTGTGCTATCATGAAAGCTGGAATAATTGCCCCAAATATATAACTCAAGGGTACCTTCCATATATCCTGTAGTTTGTTTGTAGTAACTCTAAATGGATATTAGAACTTACCTAAATTAAAATGATTACAACTTATGTTTCACAGTATTGAACATCCACATATAATTTAACAAAATCAACAGAACTATGACTACAATGTACTTTGCTAAGCATGCTGAGCCAACTATGTATTAAAAGAATGCACTTTGGATGGAGAGAAAAATGTAACAAGAGTATAATAACAAACAGTACCTTCACTACTGTCCGGTGATAGAGAGATGCAGGGTTCCATGAAAGTGGACAAAACAACCTTCTAGAACACCATTTGGAACTTTTTCTGGTATTACGTAAGATATTGCAATCCACAACACTACCATCATTGCAGCCCCATAATCAGCAATAAAGCCTCGTAGCCTCCCTGCATTGAAATCCAAAATAAAGTTCAATGGAGTTAATAAGGTAAATAAAAGTGTAATTGACAGACAAAGAACATTTGCTTAAGGTTTAATGTTATATAATAATGTGAAGTGGCAACTACTCCCAAAGGAAAAATGAGTGCAAGTAATTCATTTGTATACCGTCATTGGAATTGAAATTCCTCTAAAAGATTTTCTGCCTTGGGGGTGCCGAACTCACTTATCAGTCCCTGCGGTTCAAACAAGTTTTGGTCAAGTTGATTGTCAAATTCATTCACAGTCTATTTAATTTTTTTACTAGCAATTAGAGGAAACAAGCAACACCTTTATTAGCATTCAAAATAACTCTCCTGCAGTTCTAGTAAATCTAGTGATAATAGTGCAAGAATTAAAAATTGCAAGTATAATTAACAAGACTGATGTCCATACACAAAACCTGCAACACTGATATATGATCATGAAAGTTAGATATGTACTTGTGATTTAGGAAATGTAAAAAAAAAAAAAAAGTTATGAAAAAACAAAAATAAAAATTAGCACACTAGCGTGCGCTTGCCCAACGCTAAACAGACGCTAACTAACGTCGTTGTCGGGAGTTGATGCTAAATTTGGAAGCTAAAAACATTTTTTCTAGTAGTGTAGCACATCTCATCTCGAGTTTGGGTTAGAAGGTGGGTTAGACCATTTGTTAGAGCTGATGTTGAGGTCAAAGCTGCTTTCAATTTGCTTAGACCGTGCACCAATTCAACATTTTAAAATTAGCAACATCTACATTACTTGCTAGTAAATCCATCTATTAAGAATAACAACACAACTGTTACATCACTAATGATATAAAAAATTTCAGGACATAAGTTTCAAATTAACTCATCATCATCTCACAACTTGTTAGAGATAAAGGTTTAAAATAATTTATAAAGAGAAACACTTATCACCTTTTAATTCGGTTTTGTAAGGATGAATTAAATAAATAAATATATTGATATTCAAAATACTTATTCATACCTCTTTGACACCAAGGAAGACAACCTTTTCAATCACGTTACTAGGAGGAGTTTCTAAACGATTGAGTAATGATATAGGAAATTGGAGACATTGGTTCTGCAACCATATCATTTGTGGCTGTGAACAACGTGGGTCCCTTGACATAACCTTCTTGAGTTTCCTTAGTTGATTTGGGATCACCTAATTTCAACCTTGTACAAGTTTCCTTAAGAATATTAAATACCCTAAATCTATAAGTTATAGAGAATTGATCATGAATGATACTTTCTCCAAAACTACGTTGACAATAACAATAATAGGATGAAGCATATGGTTCAACAATTGGTAATATTTCGTTGCTTAACTTGAATTGTGAAGCTATGTGAGGATCAATAAGCTAGTTCCTTACTTCATTTGACATCAAGTACTTATATGTATCCAAATCGGCTATGCTTTTGTACAAATTATCAATGGTTCAGACAAGATTTTCCTCCTAACATGCGAACTACACCTCCCAAAGGAAAAGTAAGAAAACTAAAAAGAAAGTCTGCAAAATCTTCTTCCCCTTGAGAAAATAATATCTCACCATCTGTTTTTCTCATAAATATTTCACCTTGATTTTGATGCTACTATTATTTGGAATGTCACAAGGGATGAAACTTGTCTCCTCAAGGGATGGTTCTTTTCCTAAGAACAAATCAGTCATAAATGACTTGGACAATAAAAAACAAAACAATTAAAAAATTAATTGCATATAGTAAATAAGTGGAATAAAAGAATTAGATTATTGGACAAATTTGTCTTTAAGAGATGCCAACTTCTTGTAACCACCGGTCTCATAACACAATGTCTCATAGCTAGCGAATATCTAAAATATGATCTGAGACCGTGTCACAATTTAGATTGACTCTAACTCAACTCTGTCATAAATTGGGGATTTCACCACTTATAAACAATAAAATACTAATACAAATATCAAACACGACATTGACAAGTTGACACATACAATAATAATTTTTAAATAAAAAAAGTAATTAAATATGTTGATGTAGGACAATGACACATGTCAAACACAGAAGATATGTCTTTGATACATAGATTATAACACTCACTGCATAAGATCATATATCAAAAGTAATAATTGAAAAAGTAATTTATAAAATGAAAATATGTGGTCAAGTGATAAATAACAGTTTAACTCAAGAAAAAACAGAATGTGAGATTAAAAACCTGTATCATAGTGATATCCACAGTCACTTCCTTCACTGAACTAGTACTTTTTATTCCAAAACTCTTAAGAAGCCCCAAACTTGTATCCATTGAGTTAGGCATCACCCTTAGATCATCAGTAACTATAAAAGTTGGACCATCCTTAACAGATCAATCGCAGACTTTGTCGCTTTCAACCAAAACCGAACGATCCAAAAAACTACCACATTCGCATATTTGATTTTCAAAAGTGGTCAAGAAACGATGCTTACAATCAGCCAAGTTGGAACACGTGAAGCATTTTGTATGCTCAGTATCATCAATGTTTAGTTTAAGTGTGCTGCAATAGCATTTATTTGCATGTCACTGTCCTAAAACATTCTTGGTTAAGATTTTCTACACTTTAATAGAGTTGAGACAACCAATTGTAACCTGTCCCATGTTTGACAAAGTATTTCCCTGCCTCAGCAAATAAGACTTTGTTGACAAGAAGTTTCAATGACACTTTCTCCTCTGTTTCAAATGTAGCATTCATGGTAGCAGCTAGAAAATGAGATGCAAATAGGAAACCACACAAAAATGTTCAAGAAAGATAGATGTTCTATTAACACTTGGAACATTAATATTTGTTTGCTATAATTTTATGATACTCCATGCGTTCCTTATAAAAAATTTAACCAATTGTACAATTTTTTTATTTAATAAAAAAAGTATGTATATTTATAAAAATATTTTTAATGGGTCAAAAAAGTATTAAATTACAAAAAAAAAAAAAACAAAGAAATTAGTGTAAGATCTCTTATTCATTTTTTGTGACTTTTCCATTTACCACCATCTTCCTAGAACTAGAAATCAGAAATTTTCTCTTGAATTATTCAATTAATGTATAAAAAACTATTACAAATATTTAATTAAGGGTATTATAGAAATGGTAAACTTAAAAATTAAAAAATTACTTAAAATAAAGAAAAAGAAAGTTAAATTTTTCTATTTATAATAAATAACGTAGGGAGTAAGCATTAATGGTTTTTGATGAGCATATTGGCTATTAAAGTAAATTCTTGAAATTATTAATTATTAAATTGGAAAAGATGTTTTGCATGGTTTATGAGAGCAGTAAATAGCTCTGTTTTCGGAACAAAAAAAGACCTTTGTGTTTCCTAGATGGAGTAGTTCATTTCATATGTTCGAGACCTTAGTGTCTGTTTGATTTGATTTTGGTTTTTGAGTGTGTAAATATCTTTTGCAAATCAATTTTTAAATATTTAATTATTAAATTTTGCATCTAGATATAAATACATTTTTAATTTGTAAGTGTACTTTTTTTTTTAAACATACTCGTATTATTAATTAGTACAATTAATTTTAAAATATTAAAAGTCAGTTTGAGATATTCAAATATAAAAATAAATTTTTTAGCATGTATTTTTTTTTTCTCCACGTTTTTCTTATGTCCTCCACCGAGTCAATAATTGATCTAATTTGTGTTTAACTCCTCTTAATATTTTTTGCATATCCGTTCAAACTGGGTCACGTTTTCCGTTCTACTCGTTGCAAAATTATTCTATAAATAAAGATATTATTCAGTTCACAATCTGCACTAAAACTCTAAACTTTACCGAATTTTCTCTCTTAACACCTCTTTATTGTGCCTTTATTTTTTTGAGTTGTAATCGTACCATATTTCAAGTAGTTTTAACCGTCATATTTAGAGGATGATATTCTATAACAATAACACAATAGTAAAACTTATACAATGTATGTGAGATTGTTTTACCCTAAAAACATAGAAATTGATCGTATGTCTTATATAATTTTAGGTAATGCAACAAATCAGTTTTTCAAATCTAAGTGAAGTTGAAAAAGAAAATAAAAGTTGTAATTTGGTGACAGTAAACCAATCAAGCAATTGATTCATTATTGCTTAGAAAGTATGTTTTACTTTTTGGTTTTTATTAGATAAATATGTGCCGGTGATTATAGATTTGAAAACATTCCTTAGTTTCTTCCCATCACACTTACTATCAAGACATAACATCTGAGGCTACTAGAGAGTAGAGTGTAAACTATTAGATTTATAACATGAAGTCTGATTCCAGTTAGCAAAATCCTTGTATTCACACTACTAGGATATTGGTGGACATCGGATTAAGATCCAATAGTCTCAAAAAATACATATTTTAAGTTTAAATATTTGATTCATGATTTTTTCATTTTTGTTTCTGTAATTTTTTTTTTAATATAATTGGATAAATTTATTTTAAAATTATCTCTTTTATTAGTTGTTGTTAAAAAAATAACAAACAGATAAGTAATGTGACAGTTTGATGAATGATTTATTATTAATTAAATAAAATAACTAAAAAAATATAATTAAATTAATTAAGAAAAAAACAAAACTAAATTAAAAGTGTTATGTTTAGTCTTTCTATGTAAAATCAATAACTAAATGTTGGGATTAAGGATCTATATCGCTTCTTTTCTTTTCTTTTGTTCTTACAAAAGAAACCATCCCTCAAAAAGTCTAGTATTTTCTCTTGTGATGTAGAAAATAAAAGTAATATCCAAATTAGCTTGAAGCTAGTTATAAGAAAATCAGATAACAAGATATTGTTTGCTCAAGAGGAACAAGATTTTGCAGATTTCCTTCTAAGTTTTCTCACTTTTTCTTTGGGAGGAGTTGTACCTATATTGGCAGGGAACTGTTCTATAGGCTACATTGATGCTTTATACAAGAGCATATGTGATGTGGAGAGAAAAATTCAAATTAAACAAGTTAATTTAAAAATAAAGATTTAATTAGTTTAAAATTTAAAATGATATAAAAGAATATTCTTAATTAATATTTAAAATATTTCAAAATTAGTAATTTAAAATTCATTTTTAATTTATTTAAAATTTATCAATTTTATATAATATTTATTTTAAATTAAAATAAGGAAATAAATTATTTACTTTAAACATTTAAATGTAGAAATTTTATCATGGATATTGTATATTCAACTCTTAAAAACAAATTGTCTTCTCCAAATAAAAATTTAGGCACATAAATATTCAATTTATCTAACAATGAACATCATTTAATAAAATAAATTATCTTAAAATAATAATTATTTTTAATTTTTAATTATAATGTTAATTATTTTTTTTCGAATTGACCTTTCAATAAATATTACGTCCATTATTCAAAATCACACATACCGAAAGTATCAAACATACTGATGATTATTATTGTCATTTTAGACTGATATTTTTCCTTATATTTATTGTCATTTTTACGGGAGATTTAATGTCATTTTTTAAGTTGACAATAAATAGTACATTTTTCGAACTCGGCAGAAGCAAAAATTAACTAAGTAACTTTACAAAACTTGACGATTATTATACCTCAAATATCCCTTAATTAATTTAGATTTTTTTTTCTTAAGTCATTTAATTGTAGTTAAGGAATGTCTAACAAAAATCACATCAACTCGTAAGAAAGGAATGTGAAAAGTTGAGGCAATTTCTCTCGATCCTAATGAAATTGTCGGACCTGTTAGTGTTACTAGTAAATGCAATTGTCGTTTGATATTTTTTATGCATTGCTATGAATAAAAGTGCTAATTAATTGTCACGTTTTTTATATCAGCTACACGCCTTTTGTTTATTTATCCAAAACTCAAAATACTACAAATATAATAATAATAATAATTAAAATATAAATTTTATTTATAATTTATTATTATACTTTATTTTAATTTAATATTAGTATTTTATTTTTTAAATGATTAAATTAATAATTCTAATAATAAACTATTTTTGAAATATAACAAAAAAAAAAAAAAAAAAACGCAGTAGGGGGTCGCTTCCCCGGAAAACGCCTTCTTACTAACATAAAAAAATTTCATCTTCAAGAGGTCGCTTCCCTAGGAACAACTTCCTATTGGAACAAAAAAGTAGGGCATTCAGGAAATTTTGTTTCAAAGTGTGGCATTTCAGAAATAAAAAAATAAAAAAAGGATAGGGCATTTAGGAAATTTTGTTTCAAAGTGTGGCATTTCAGAAATAAAAATATAAAAAAGGGATATTTAAATACAAAACCCCATTTAATTGTAGTTAAGGAATGTCTAACAAAAATCACATCAACTCGTAAGAAAGGAATGTGAAAAGTTGAGGCAATTTCTCTCGATCCTAATGAAATTGTCGGACCTGTTAGTGTTACTAGTAAATGCAATTGTCGTTTGATATTTTTTATGCATTGCTATGAATAAAAGTGCTAATTAATTGTCACGTTTTTTATATCAATGACACGACTTTTGTTTATTTATCCAAAAATCCAAATACTACGAATGCACAATTGCAACACTCTTTACTGTGTTTTCAAAGATAAAACTAAAATTCCCAACATCATTATTTCTAGTTTTGTAGATGCAACCATGGCTGATACTACTAAAACAGAGTATCAAGTGACGTTGAAACTTCTAGTGAACAAAAAAACAAACAAAGTCTTATTTGCCGAATCAGGGAAGGAGTTTGTAGACATTCTTTGTAGCTTCTTAACATTACCATTAGGAACCATTGCAAGACTTTTGCAGAAAGACACAAACATGGGATCGGATACAATTGGTTGTCTCAACTCACTCTATCAAAGTGTCCAAAATTTTGATGAAAAGTGTCTTATGACAGAGACAACCAAAAAATTGTTATTGCAACCTAAGAACTCATCGGAAAAATATTGTAGCACTCTCAAATTTAACATTGATGATACTGCGCCAACGAAGTACTTCATATGTTCGAGACCTGGTGGTTGTTGGCACAATAGTTGTTTCAGCACTTCCATAAATGAGATATGTTCGTGTGGTTGCCGTTTGAACTGTTTAGTTTTGTTAAGAACTTTCCGCAATGGATTTGTTAATGGTGATGCTAGTTTTGTTATCACTGACAATCTACGTGTCATTCCAAACTCCATGGATTATACAAGCCTTGCTCTGCTCCACAGTTTAGGGATTCAAAGCGCAAATTTAGTGAAGGAAATTACTGTGAATCTCACTAAGGATAAGGTTCTGCGTTTACCATTTCTGTTTCTCAAATTATTTCTTTCTTAATAATCTATATATTTCTTAATAAAGTATATATGATAGTTGGTTAGTTAGTTAAATTGGTGAATTAGTTATATAAATTTATTTATTATTTTATATTAATTAGTTGTATATTTAATAAATTTTATAAATTTATGTAATAATTGATGTGATTTTTTTCTCTTATTTTATCCATAATATTTAATTTATTTTTATTTATTTGTCTTATATTAGAATCGTAATAGTATGTATATTTAAAAAATGACTACAATGAATTGGGATATTATGGAATCTATTGAATTCGATTCATGTGTACTTATTTTAATCCCTCCGTGTTTTCCCATTCTTTTTTTTTTAAATTAAGTTATAATGCATTCTATTCCATTTATTTATTTTTAGTCAGATCGGTCTATTTTTCAAATTGGAGTTTTATTCCATTATAAAATACCAATGTAATTTTAAATTTTTCATCATTTATTACTCATTTTTGATTGATTATTAGTTTTATATTTGTACAGGTACTTCATTTATTAAAGTGTTCTTTGGTTTCAAAGTCACCTCTTACCCATTTGTTTTTAGAAAAGAAATCAACTATCGAAAGGCCAAGGATATTCTGTTGTGATTTTGAAAACAGTAGTAATATCCAAATCAATGTGAAGCTTGTTATAAGAAAATCTGACTGCAAGATATTGTATGCACTTGGGGAACAAGAGTTTGCAAACTTACTTTTAAGTTTTCTCACATTTCCTCTGGGTAGTGTTGCACATACATTACAAGGAAATTGGTCTATGGGCAGCATTGATAATTTGTACAAAAGTATTTCTGATTTAGACGTTGACAAATATTTTACGTCAAAAGATACAAAAACTAATGTTGTTGATCCTCGTTTGCCTTCACAGTTCAAATTACACAACGAGCTTATTCTTATCAACAAGTCATGTGTGCAGTATTATCGTTATCGACAGAGTAATTCAAATAATAGTTTTGTTATTAGTGATGAATTTAGAAGTGACATGGGACAGTATACAGTACTGAAGCCTATTTTGTCTGAAGAAAGTGTGGATGGTTATGTCAAAGGGCCAAGAACATATGTGGCTACTGATAACTTGGTTTTGACACCATGGTCTCCAATTTCAGGTTTGAATTTAATCAACCATTTGGAAACGCCTCTTGATGATTTGCAGGAAAAGGTTGTCACTATTGGCGTCAATGAGGTGAGTTAGAGTTCAACCTATTTATCATGGTTAATATGTTGTAATTTGTTGTTTTAAGCTCTTATGCTATACTGCTTGAAAGTAATTTGTTGTTTTTGATTGTTTGTTTTATGGTGCAGTGTTTAAGTATATTGAAAGCATCTTTGACCACAACATCTGCTCTAACAAATGGTTTGGATCACCTGTTGACTGAAGTTAGGAAAGAGCTTCTCAAAAACAAAAAACCAAAGTTAAGGAAGAGAAATTAAGAAAGTTTATATTTTAATGTATTCTAGAACTATGTAAAAGTTTGCAGTGAAACAATCTTACTGGATTTACATTTTTGTTTTTATTTCAAATTGTTGCATTTTTTTAGTAATTTTTGGTGTACACTTATTTAACAACTTAAGAAAATAATTTTATTTGTTATTTAAAATTTGTGTTTTATTATCACCAAAAATTCTAAATGTTCAATGGCGGATAGTTAAATGGTGTATTACATATATGAATATAAAGAGTATACACCGATTAATATTTTTGTTGTTGTGATATATGTGTTATTTTAGTTTTTCTTTTATATGATTTACTTAGGCTCAGTAAAATTTAGTTAAAAGTTACCTAAAGTTTAAAAGTTGATAAATGAAAAGTTAGTTAATAGTTAGAATATTAAATAGTTGAAAAGTTAATTAATTGAAATTAAAGTATTTGTTAAATTCAATTTTTCACAATATAAAATAATATTAGAGGATGTAATTATTTAATTTAAAATAACTAAATATAAGACATTTTAATCTAACCTCTTTTAGGTATGTTTTACTTTCTTTTTCTACTGTCATGTAATTTTTTTGCTTTCTACTTGTCTATATGGTCATTTCTCCAATAAAATCATTCTTCTTACATTTGAATTTGACTCGGTAACTTTTCTTTTATTGTTGATAGTGCTAAACTCTCCCAAATATTTGAAAATGCTATGAATGTTGAGATTTTTATAAAGTTTCTCATTTTATGCTTTCCTTGAAAGTCATTCGAATATAATCATTAGTTGATGTTATTTTATAATTTTTACCAAAACAATGTAATGAATCAGTTTTTTATAATAAACAAATTGACAATTAGTTTTTCTTATAAGATTACAAAAACAAAACACTAAATCTCTTACATGCTCCTCACTTCCACCTTTCTCCCATGCTTCTCCTCCCAATGTGATTTTCCATTGCACGTGATACATCTCTTACACATGTTTAATTTCCTTAAAAGTTATTCGATCATCAATATAATCGTTAGTTGATGTCATCTTATAATTTTTATCAAAACAATGTAATGAATCAGTTTTTTATAATAAAAAAATTGATAAATAGTTTTTCTTATAAGATTACAAAAACAAAACACTAAATCTCTTACATGCTCCTCACTTCCACCTTTCTCACATGCTTCTCCTCCCAATGTGATTTTCCATTGCACGTGATACATCTCTTACACACGTTTGCTTCTCTCTTTATCTCTTACTATATTTCTCTCATTTATGACTTTTATGGTAGAAATCCTAAATAAATTCAATAAATATTTGAAATAAAAATTAGAACTATGCAATTCATTTACTTTTTGGTTACATCATTTACTTTTTTTTAGTACAATACAATCATAAATTTGAAGAGTTCTCTATAAGTTTAGCAAACTCCATATATGTATAAATTGTATTCCTAAAAACAATACAATCCATTTACTGTTTATAATTTGTCATAAAAATGACTTTAACTTTATCACATTGACAAATTAGAAGATGAATACATAATAATAAATATGATAATGCATATCTTAATCAATTTCTTATAAGATGAATAACATTAAAAAAAATTGAGTTATTTTGATAAGGAATTAAAGAAATTCAGTATAACTTTGTTCATCGAAAAGAACATATACGTGAAGATGTGAATTAGTGTGTGTGAGCGTGGTAAGTAAGTGGGATAGATATTTTATATAACATAAGAATAAAAAAATAAATAAAGTTATAAATGAAAGAAAATGTAAAAAGTTATAAGTTGGTGAGAAAATTTTGTTCGTCAAACACATCTTTTTTAATCCAACAAATCTATAAGTTAGTTTGATAAGATATAAACTAATTTATTAACGTTACCAAACAGTACCTTAATCCTAAATTTATAATACAAAAATAGTTAAGTTTTTTCTTGCCTGAGTCTTTTTTTTTTTTTTTTTGTCATTTGTTTACAAAGACTTTTAATAAGTGTCATTTGAACACTTGTTATTATAACCCTTTATTTAATCGTAATAAAATTGTTTTTTTTTTATATATTTTCTTGTTTAGGTCTCTTATCTTATAAAAAATATATCTTTTCTATGTTATCTTTGAAATTTTGTGTGTAATTTTTTCATCATCCAATAAAAATGAATCACATTATTGAATTTAGGCTTAAATACATTTATAGGGAGTGATGAAAATGAGGACTCAAGGACAAAGTTCTCAAACTTTAAGATGTTTGTAGGTAATGATTGTGTTCAGTTTGAGTTGGGAATGAAGTCTAACACAAAATCCAATGTGAAAGAGGCTAAAAAATAGTATATTATGGAAAACAAAAAATAAATTATACTTCAAAAAAAGTGATAAAAAGAGGATTACTATAAATTGCATGAAGGAGTGTCCTTTTCATACGAGGTTTAGTAAGAGAACTGGAAGTCAAAATTGGTTGGTTGCAAATTTTATTGATGAACATACATGTCAAGGGACACTTAGAAACAAGAAAGCCAAAATTGAGTGGCTAGCAAAGAAGTTTATGTCCACCCTTAAACATACACCTGACATAAAAATAAAGGCTTTAATTGTTGAAGGGCTTGAAAGATGGAGTGTTAAATTGACACATAACCAAGCATACAAGGTCAAAAGATAAGCCATTGAGATGATACAAAGACTTGCTAGTGAACAATACTCACTATTGAGAAGCTATGCAGATGAGGTATTAGAGTCAAATCCAAGTAGTATAGTAGCTATAAAATGTGCTACGAGCGATAATAGTACAGTATTTGAGAGAAGTTATGTTTGCATTGAAGCTTGGGATTGATTTAATTGTGACTGGTTTGGAACTCATTCAAAACTAACACAATATGATAGCAATCAAACCACTAAAATCACATACATGGAAATATATTTCCCATCCTCTTTTGTCCATGAATAAAGTATTGAATCATACGGATTTCTTGGAGTTCCATCGCAACTAAGTTTCACGATTTCCGTCATTTTTCCCTTGAATCCATTACAAAGAACACAACAAAACGAAAATGAGATGACAATAATTGCAAGAAAGAGACGATTCTTATGCGATTTACGATTAAGGCTTGTTTAGCGTCATTCTTGTTCTTCAATTTTGTGACTTTGTTATTCTTCTTCTTCTCTTTCTAAGTTTGTATTTTTACTTTCTATTTTAGGGTTCATAAACTTGGTTTAACAAATTTTAATTTTATTTTCTTTATTTTTTTAAGTGTTTTTTTTTTAAACCTATTAAAGATTTATAATGGTATTACCTATTTACTAATTAATAAAATTGCAAATTAAATATGATATGGATGACAAATCAATCTCATTAATTGTTATATCGTCAAATTCAAAAATCAAGTTATGAGTTGGACAAAATGTCAGAATTTTAAGAAATATGACAAATTTTTCGGTGGAAACAACATTTGTTTTATTTCTGTCCAAATACACCCTTCCTCCAAATCACACAACATTTGATAGAGTTGAGACAACCAGTTAGTAGTCTCATATTTGAATCCTTTAGTGAGAGTCTTGCAATGGTTCCTAATGGGGAATGTTAAAGAAGCTACATAGAATGTCTACAAATTATTTCCTTACTTCGGCAGATACAACTTTATTACTCTCTTCGTTCACTAGAAGTTTCAACTTCGCATACTTCTAATCTGTTTCAGTTGTAGCAGCCACAATGTCAATAACATAAGGAGATGCAAAATATAAATTTTCAAGACTCAAAACACGAAAGTGTTACTCCAAAAGATAGCGTTTCTACTTTCACTTTCGGGCATTTGTTTATAATGGTGCATGAATTACAAATTCACTTTATTTATTATTATATTTTAAATGGTAAAGAAATTCTAAAAAATAAAATTTTATTTTTCCACTCGACATATAATATTTAATATTATTTCTTTAAAATAATTTATTTGTTGAATGTTTAAGTGAGAAAAACAAAAGATGAATAAAATAACCTTTTCAATTACAAGTACCATATCAGATCAATTCATTAGTGTGAAGATATGCCTCAAATCATCTAACTAGAGTTGGTTATCCTTTAGTGTTTGTTATAACTGAATTTGACCAATTTAGTTATGACAAAGTAGTTATAGTTAGTTAAACTAATTTGTTTAGAATACTATAAATAAATGTAAATGCATTTGTTGCATTGTAGTATGAAATAAGAGCATGAAAAGAGGTTTATCCAATTATCAAAATGATTCATAGAAATCAGAAAGGAGACTAGGGGAGATAAGAGATTGTAAAAGGAAATTAGTATTGTTGTATTCTCAAGAGTGATAGATATTAGGCAATTACAAATGAAGATGTCTTAATCTTGTAAATTAAAATACTCATAATGAACTGTCTTGCTTTCTTGCTCGTGATGTATGTCTCAAGTAATTGAGGCTTAACACATATATTTTGGTGTTATTTTGGACTTATCTTTCTTTAACTTTTGTTATACATTGATTTAAAAATGTTTTCAAAACTGAACAAATAAATAACATTCTTCGTTTTTCAGTATTTCAGTTTTAGTGAAGAATGTTATTCATTTCAGTCAAAACGAATAACATTTTATGTCTCAGTTTTGGTTCTGCATTATTCGTGTTCAGTTTTGATGAAAAACGTTCTCCGTTTTCAATTTAAATGAAGAATATTATTCGTTTCAGTTCTAGTTTTGCAATTGTTAACTTTCTATTTTGTTGGTCAATTCTGATTGCATGTCATATTTTCATAATAATTAGGATCACTTGTAAATGTAGAGTGTTGATCACCTACCAAGAAAATAAAATGCTAAAGTTTAAGGGCTACTTGTCACGCCTCGAAAACCATCCTGGCGACCAATGAGAGCTGGAACTAACGTATACAAAGGTTTTATGTTGTATTTTGAAAGGTCAATAAAACGAACTTAAAATTTATATAGTTTTTTAATAAATTAATTTGATTAGTTTATGAATTTATAGTATTATAATTTATCATATTTAAAAAAAATTAATTGTAACTAACTTTTTTTTCTTAAAGTAATTTTTTCTACCTAGTATAATTGATTTATTATAATTCAAAATAAATAATATTAAAATTTTAATAAATAATTTATTTATAAATAATTCATATAATTTGAAATTGTCATCAGATGCAACCCTTGGATACCTTAACCCGTTATTAACTTCTGCATCGGAAAGCACGTGTTTTTACCCAAAAATGAAAAAAGCACATTCTTTTTGTCCGTCCAATTCAATTTCTCAGTATTGTTCCTCGTAAATGCAAAAGCCACACGACTTTTTATGCTTTGCTATGAAAAAAGTTAACTAATACGACACCATACTCGCATTAAATATAAACTACTCCAATCTTAATTTTCCAAGAATAGAAATCTTAATTTCGATAATAATCTAAAGCCAATATATATTACTCCCTCTCTCCCCACATTTTTAACTATATGAATACTCAAAACGTCTACCATATTAACCATCACTTCAAACACTTTCCTTTCTAGTTGTTGTCCCATGGCTACTACTACTAATGAAACAGAGGAACATTTGTCCTTAAAACTTATTGTGAACGAAGAGAGTAACAAGGTCTTGTTTGCAGAAGCAGGAAAAGACTTTGTGGATGTTCTATTTAGCTTCTTAACATTTCCATTAGGAACCATTGCAAGACTTGTTGAGAAAGACTCAAACACGGGTCCTGTTACCGTTGGTTGTCTTAACACACTCTATCGAAGTGTGAAAGATCTTGACGAGTCGTATCTATGGGATGAGACAGTCAAACAAATGCTGCTGCAACCAAGTAACTTTGCGGAAGATTATTGCAACACTCTTAAACTCAACATTGATGACACTCCCCCCACAATGTTCTACCAATGTAGTAACCCCTGTGTGAGGTGCCGATCTCTTGGTTTGACCACATCAAGATATCCTAAACAATGTACGTGTGGCAAGAGTTTTTATTCTACTTCTTCAGTTTTAGCTAAACATTTTCGCAAAGGATTTGTCAATGGTATTGTTACATTTGTCATTACTGATAATCTCGCTGTCATGCCAAACTCAATGGATTGTACAAGCTTGGGTATGCTTCAAGAATTTGGAATATTAAACCCAAGTTCGGCAAAGGAAATTGTTCTCAATCTCAATAAACAAAAGGTTTTGTGTTTGAATTTGAATTCTCTAATTAACCTATTATGTTTAATATTATCCACATAAACCTCTTTTATATTGTTAATAATCTACAGTTCTTTCTGAGTGATAATAAATTTATAATCACTTATAGCTAGCTATTCTATGCAGGTACTTGAACTACTAAAGTGTTTTTTGATTTCGAAGTCAACTTTGACTGATTTATTTTTAGAAAAGAAACCATCACCCGGGATATCAAGTTTATTTCCGCTTGCTGAATTTAGAGGCAAAGGCAATGTCCAAATTATTATTAAGCTAGTTATTAAAAAATCGGATGGGAAAGTATTGTATGCTCAAGGGAAACAAGATTTTGCAAACTTACTTTTAAGTTTCCTCACTTTTCCTTTGGGCGGTGTTGTAAGTGTACTCGGAACATATTCTTGTTTGGGTAGCATTGATGTGCTTTACAAGAGTATAGCTGATTTAAATGAAAATAATTATTTTGTATCAAAAGAGGCTAAAAACAGGCTTATTCATCCTTGCATTTCCCCCAAGTTAAAATTAAGCAACCAAATTTTGCCCATTCTCGACCCAGGTGTTGTTGAATATTATAGTCATGGTGGTCTTATTGGTCGTCATCTTCAATATTTCAAAGCTGGTGAAGATAAGAGTCGTGAAAGTTATGTGAAGGGGCCGGCTATGTATTATGCTACAGATGATTTGGTTGTAGCACCCTTGTCTCCAATTTCAAATTTGGGTTTACTTAACCGATTTAAAATTCCTCTTAATGACTTGAAGGAAAAGATTGTTACCATTGGCGTCACAGATGTAAGAAAGACTAAATTTTGATTCTTGAATTAGTTCTATTTACTCGTGTAGAAGATTATTAACAAATTGCTTATAATTTATGTTGTTGCAGTGTCTTAGAATATTGAAAGCTTCTTTGACATCAACATCTGCTTTAACTAATGGGCTGGCTCACCTGTTGACTGATGTTAAAGGGGAAAGATGATATCAGTTGTCGTTTTGTTGTTTTTTGGTTCACCGAGAAAAGGTTGTAATGATTATCCTTACGAAGGTTTACTATTTCAATTCTTGTATTTTTTTAGAACTGTTTAGAATTTTGAATGACATTCGTATAATTTTTTATAGATGTATGCTTAGAGAGAGCATTTAGGTATATCATTTTGTAAAGCTAATGGTTGATAGAAATTTTGATCCGATCGGATCAGCCCAGGTTTGAAAACGTTGTGTACACGACTTTGAAGCTGGTAGCAAGTTTAATGCTAACTTTGGAAAATATATCATTTTTAATTTGTTAAATAATTACTATGTATATCGGTCTCTAATTATAAGGATTTATTGAAAATTTTATGTATAATTAAAAAAATAGTGTCTATGCAAATTACTATTGTGCATTTGTTTATTTTTTAAAATCTACTTCTATTAATACTATTAATTTATTTTGAATATTGAACAGTTAATATTTTTTAAATTTATATATATATATATATATATTATATTTTGTAACAGCTCAAATTTTTTATTAATATATTCTAATAATATTAAAATAAATTTTTGGTGCGACAATTTCTTAATTATTGTGTTTGTGTGTGTCTAAATGATTTATTTAAATTATTAATACTAAATATAATTAGTTTGTTTTTAAATGAAAATAATATTTAATAAAATAAGATGTAATACACTAGTCTATATTCAACTTTAGTAACTTATAGTTATAGTTATGTGATGTATCAGCAAATTCCCTTTACACACACTCACACATATTCATTAGATTTTTGTCTACTTTTTTACCACCTCTGTCATTCAGTCTTAGTCTGGCCAACATACACAAACGTTCTATCCCTCTAGACTACTATACCAAGCGCCGCACACATAGGACAAAGAAAATAAAATATCTAGTGACAGTATGTGTTTACTTGAATGTATTTTGATATCTTTATAAAAAATTTATTGTATTGTTTTGAAGTTAAATTTTGACCGTACCAGAATTTCATATTAATTAATTTGATGAGTTGTTTATGAAATTAAAATAAACTATATTAGCTATTTTGAGACTGTCGCATTTCATACTATTCTTTTATGATATCATTTGTATTATCTTTTTTTCTTATTCTTTCTACTTACATATTTACGTATTTTCATGTGTAGAATATTTATTATCACGGTCTAAAATTTCAAATATTTTTCGAATTCAATTAAGTCGTCACCAAAATTTGTTTAAAATAGAAACAAAATTGAAATAAAAAAATTGAAATTTGGGAATCGGTGATGTGCATAGAAATTATTATCACCCTACCACATCTAATAAATATTTATAATTGGTTTTACAAAATTTATGTTAACTTAAAAAATATTTACTTTTTTTCTTATTCAAATACAAATTATTTTTGTATGCATGTGATACTAAAATAAAAGGATGCTTAAAATAGAGAGAAAAAAAATTTTATTGTTGTTTTTTATAAGAGTGTGATCTTGCTTCTACGTATTTTTTTGTGCGATAAAGAAATCAAAATTATGTAGTTCTTGAGTAGAAAATACGGATGTGTTGATTATTTAAAAAAAAATTGTTTTGACGAAAGAAAATGAGATTATTTTATTTGAATTATTATTTTAAAATTTGAATTTTAAGATAATCTGATTGTACAACTTGTATTTTAAAAACACGAGCACTAAAATGATGTCGCATCAAGTTAATCCATTTAAAAATAATTTTATTATTTTGGATATAAAAAAACCACCAAGTTCTACATTAAAAAAAACACAGACTAAAAATATGTCACATCTTGTTAGCCATTTAAAAATATATTTTTTGGATTAATTTGTTAGTGAATATGAGTTTTAGAATAACTAAGATGTCATAATTTACGTTTGAACAACTCAAAGATTAAAAAATGTCACATTTAATTAACCCTTAAATATTTGATTATATCTTTATCTTCGATTTATTTTTAAGAATTAAAATGTAATATTGAATTAAATAATTAAACAATCCTATAAAATAAAACCAACAATATAGACGAAAACAAAACACTTATAAAATAATATAATCAGACATAATATATAGATGTTGTAGCTTCCTTAAAAATACATTTTAATTAAATAAATAAAAGAAACTAAATAACACAACTCATTTTAAAATTAAATAACACAACTCAAGGGCTATGAAATCTGCTAACACTAATTCTGAATGTTAGTTACTAGTTAGCCACATCCGTCATTATTTATATTAAATGAAATAAAATATTTATGATATTAGACAATATTTTTTTTAGACAAAAAAAAAAATCGACTATCAAAAAGAAAAATAAGTTGCATCCTCTAGGAAAACGTGGGAGGGAGAGTTACATGCGAAAATTAGTCGCTCTAAAAAAAAAGAGTTTTCATCTAGAAAAATAAAATTTACATCTTATAAGATAAAGTTTGAAAAGGAAAGCAAAAAAGAAGAGAGGGAAGAAGTACATGCCTTTCCCGGTATAACAAAGGTTGCAGTGAAGATGGAGGCTGTAATGAACAGCGTACTGCAGACATCAAATAAGAAGAAATTAGTTGTGATTCTCTTCTCCCGTTTTCAGTTTTTTTTATTTGATTTTTGTTAGTTATGTTGTTAAAATAGATTTGTGTTTGTTTATGGTCATAACTTATTTGATGAAGGTAGATGGTGAATTTTTAGATCTCTCTACATCATTTTCTTTGTTTTTTGTTGTGTTGTTTCTTCTTTATTTTTCTTTTTTTGTTTAGCAATAAATAAATCCCTCCGTTCTCTTCTCGTCGTTTCCTTATTATGGAGAAAAAATCACTCATTTTGTATGTTATGATTTTTTTAGAAGAAATAAAAAAAAAACTATTTGATTTTTTAGTTCTCAATTTATAGATGTTAAAGATGAATCGCTGTGTTCATAAGATAAATTGAAGTGTGTTTTTCTATTGTTTTTGCAGAAATTGTGAAACTGCAAAAAGAAAAAAAAGTGACTCAACTATTCGTTTGTGTGCGAAGAATATTAAATAAAAAACAAAACCTTAAAAGAAAGGAGAGGAAGGCTGAAAAAGAAAGGGCCGGAGACATTCCGCGTCTGCAAGAGGAAATAAAAAATACATTTTTTTTATTTTTATTTAAAATTGGGAAATGAAGTAAATATTTATTTAAAATTGTATCAAATTTATAAAATGATGATTTTTTTAGATTTAATAATTATCGAACAAAATTATTTTTTGAAATTATTTTTATTTAGTCAAACAAAATTGAGGTATTATACCTATTAACTTTCATTATTATTTTATTATTTTTTATCTATTAAAAACAGCCCATCTCCATTTCAATAATTCAAATTGATTGAATTCAAATGAAGGAGAAACAAGTATGAGCTACCAATATTATATTTACTAGATTATGGCCCGCGCGCTGCGCGGATATTAATTAATTAATTTTATAAGTTTTATAAGTAATATTTTATGTATTATAAATATAGTTATCTTATAATATCACTTTATTGATTTGTAATAATTGAATATGATTAGGAAAATTAAAATGAAGGAAAATCATGTTTATCACAATTAATTATTAATTTATTTTTCAACATATAATAGTACTTGTAGTTATTTGATGAAATAAAATGTAAAATACAAACCCAAAAATAAGATGTAAAAAATATTAATGTTGAATTATATTGTAGCGTAGTTAAATTTATTTGTTTTATTAGTATGATGTTTTAATTGCGAGTATGAGAAGTTGTTACAAAAAAAAATTATTGAATATATTTCATCAAGAGTTTGTAAAAAAAAAAATAAGTTGGTGTCGAATCGGAAGTCTATTTTAAATATATATAATAGATAATAGATTTTAATAATTGGATTATTTTTTTTTAATAATTTTTTATAGATTCGTATTTTATGATTATTTTTAAT
>NC_021162.2:54363447-54376910 GCF_000331145.2 Cicer arietinum | reverse complement strand
TTTTATAAGTAATATTTTATGTATTATAAATATAGTTATCTTATAATATTACTTTATTGATTTATAATAATTGAATATGATTAAGAAAATTAAAATGAGGGAAAATCATGTTTATCACAATCATCTAATTTTATTTTTTAAAATATTTTGTAAAATTGGTATGATAACTTATTATATATGATAATTGTTTGACTCATTGTACCTTGATTGTCAATTTATTTTTCAACATATAATGGTATTTGTATTTATTTGATGAATTAAAATGTAAAATACAAACAAAAAAATAAGATGTAAAAATTTAAAAATATGATTGACTATTTAATATTTTTGATTTTAAATTAATGTTAATGTTGAATTATATTGTAGCGTAGTCTAAATTTATTTGTTTTATTAGTATGATGTTTTAATTGCGAGCATGAGAAGTTGTTGTAAAAAAAAATTATGAATATATTTCTCAAGAGTTTGAAATTTATTTTATTAAAGATTTGCTTATACTTTAAATCAATTTTAGGTATTTAAAAGTTTTAACTAATTATTTGTGCAATTGAATTATAGTTATATTGATAGGTACCAAAAATAAATTCTATTAAAAAATAATTTAATTTTATGCAATACTTAATTTTTCATTAATTTTTTAACATTCAAATTATGATTATAATAAGGAAAATTAAAATAAAAAATAGCATTCAATTATAAATATATAATTTAATTGATAAAAATTTAGTGTTAACATATTTTTTCAGAACACATATACAGTAAAAGTTGGTTCATTATATTTTTTAATATATTCATATATATTATAATTTTAAATAAATTTGTGTATTTTAATAATTGGAAGTAACTTTTTTAATAACTTTTTATATATTCGTATTTTATGATTATTTTTAATAAATTTGTGTCTTTTATGTCAAATAGAATATATATTTTTATTTTATACAATGTTACTAAAAAAATGGATTGACATAAATTGAAAGTAATTTTAAATGGATTGACATTAATGAGTAATTGAATTAGAAACGTATAAAATCATTACTCACCATAAGTGAAATCATATAATTGTAAAGATGATTAGATAAATAGCATTTATGTCGATATTTATGAGTGATTATGTGTTTTTTTTCATTGAATTTAATGATTAATAATATAAATCATTACAACTGGTAATGACTAATAATACTATAAAATAATTTATAAATTTATTATAAAATAGCTTATAAAATAATTTGATAATAATATTAATTATATATTATTATCAAATTATAAAATAATTTATAAATTATAAAGTTATTATAAATAATTGTAAAATAATTTTATAATTTTATAATTTTATAAGTTTTATAAGTAATTACAACTGGTAAATGACTAATAATATTATAAAATAATTTATAATTTTTTTATAAAATAACTTATAAAATAATTTGATAATAATATAAATTATAAATTATAAATTATTATCAAAATGTAAAATAATTTATAAATTTATTATAAATAATTGTAAAATGATTTTATAATTTATAAATTTATTATAAAACAATATTATCAAATAGATTTTGGAGGTATTAAAGAAATTGTGGAAGGAAGATGAGAAGTTGTTGAAAGAGGAGGGGTACTCTCATGAGGTACACAGCTTTTGGCTGATATGTATGAAATATGTTAAAGTGGCAAAATACGATGATGTGGCAAAATATAATGATGTGGCATCGGGAGTCTGTTTTAAATATATATAATAGATTTGTTAATGTCAATTTATATAAACACATGTCAGTATGAGTAAGATAAAACAATAAATATTTCTATCACATTATCTTTTTCTATTTTAAGACAGCATTATATAATTTATTTATTTTCATTGTACTTATAATTTTGTCTTATAACGAAAATCTAAATTTGTCTTAAATTCAAATATTTTAACTTATTTTAATTATAATTTAGAATTGTGCATAATGTTCTTTAAATTATAAATAAATACATATGATATATGTTTATCTATTTAAATATCCAACATTTCATATATATATATATATATATATATATATATATATACATATATATTGCATTTTATGATATTGTTGGTTTTAAATAAATAAAAAGTGTGATCATGTTAATATATATTTTATACTATAAGCATATTTTTGAATAATATTTGAAATAGTAAATAATTTATTTGTATTTGGTTGTTGTATGTGTTGTCTTGTTACATATGCAGATTATTAGAAACGACGAAGATGCGACTCATTAAATATGCAAATCGAATTCGTTGTGTGAAATCTTCAATCAATGTAAAAGGAGAGTGCAAATTTAAGTATAATGTTATGTGGGATAAATGGGAATATCATAATTCTAAGAAATTTTTATTCAGTACTTACTACGTACGGGTCGATCCTTATTGATAACAATTAATTAAGAATATATAAATGGTAACAGTGAGACATATAGAATTCATGTGAATTAATTTATGTCAAAATTGCATGATTTTTTATTTTTGTGAAATCATATGCTAATTGCTATTATATGGATGATGTGTATTTGAGTGTTCTTGTTTACTTGGAAAAAATTATAATTTTACGTGAATGTAATATTTATTTGATTTTTTTTATTTATGATTGATAAAACTTGATTGTTCATTGTCATTGATGTTCACAAAATGTTGAGACTTGATTGAGATTGACTGATTGATAGAACTTGATTGTTCATGCTAAGAGTTGTTGATTGTTCATTGTGACTTATATATACATAGATGTAAATTTTGATGAATAGTGTAAGTTCGTGCTAAGAGTTGTTGAGTTGTGATCATTGAATAAGTATGAGTTAGATGTTTGTGTATTTTTCACTATTATCAATATAAAATATAGTAATATTTTAAAAATTGTGTATATAGTAATCATTAAAAGATTGTATTGAAAAAAATAATTAAGTTGCATAAAAAATTATAAATAACATTCATTTTGAGACAATTTTTTTTCTTTCAAAAGACACTCATTATAAGCTGAAGAGAGTAATATTTATGGATATAATAGTAAAAAAAAATAATTAATGTAGTTAAAAATTTAAAAGCTATCTTATAAAAAGATATAAAGAAAAATCTCAAATTAATATAATACCTGTCCGTCTTTTATTATAAACATTTATTGTTTTTTTCACTCTTATTAAAAAAAATTGATACAATAATTAATGTGTACATTTTCATAAAAACATTTATGTTTAAATGTGTTAAACTTAATTTTTTATATTTTAAAAAAAATTAGTAGTATTTAAAAACAGTTCAAAAATAATAATAAACACATTTAATAAATTAAAAAATATATTTATATTTAAGAACAATTTTTTTCCTAAACTGTGTTATTCATGGAGAGGGGTAATATATAGAAACAGAGGTACTATTTTGATGTTTAAGAAAAAAAAAAAGTTATTCTAAAAGAAAACAAACACTTAAAAAGGAAGAGGAGTCCTAGTTACAAATAAAAAAGCACAATTATCAATTACCTTCTCTTCTCCCAATGGAGTACGTTCTCATGCATTGCTGTGAATAAAGAGTTACTAATTAATTCGACCAATACATGCATATGTAAGCTAGGGCTAGACAACGGGCTGGGTTGGGCGGGTTCAGGACTAAGAACACAAACCGGCCCAATCCGCGGTTGAACATTACAAGCCCATTTTCGCACATTATAAAAATCGGGTATCCGGGTTGCGGGTTAAACGGATTGCGGGTTACTCGGGTGGTTACATTCGGGTTGGTCATTGTTTGGGCCATTCAAATTTTTTTGACCCAATAACATGTTTATCAAAATAACTATTTTTTTTTTTATTTCTTAGCAAAGTAGTAGTTTATTATCCAATATAAGACTACTTTTGAGCCATTTAAAGATAAAATTTGTCCTCACTTTTTTTTTTTTTTTAAATTGGACTACTAACTTTCACATAACATACAATTATATTCCTATAATGCAACAACTCAGTTTACAACTACATTCACATAACATACAAAAACAACAGCTTACAACTAAAAGTTTTCTTCAAATCCAACAGATTACAACTAAAAGTTTAACACAATCATTGTTTTTCAAGTCCAACAGATTATAACAGCTTAACTTTTCAACAACAACTCAAGTTCATTCACATAATATTAATATTAATACATTCACATATCAGCTTAGTTTTTCAGCAACAAATTATCACAGCCTAGTTTTTCAACAACAGATTATCCCAGCCTAGTTTTTCAACAACAGATTATCACAGTCTAGTTTTTCAACAACAGATTATCACAGTCTAGTTATTCAACAATAGATTATAACATCTTAGTTTTTCAACTACATTCACATAACACTAAAGTCTAATATTAATACACACTTCTTGGAAAATATTGATAGTTTTAATTGACTCTATGACAATACAATTATCAATATATATTTACAATTTGTTCCCATTGCCAACCTAAAAAATTAGAGCAAAAATTAGTATCCAATAACCAATGTAAAAATATGTTGTTGATGTGTACCATAGAAAAAATAATTCAATACCTTATTGCAGTCAACAGTAAAAAGTACCAGACTTGATAATGCCAAACTAAGAAATTCCAGACTTGATAGCAGCCTAGTTTGAATAAAAAATAATGCAATCAACATTATTAGATCATTCATTTTGAATCAACAATAACATCAAACTAAGAAATCAGGTTGACATACCGATATATGTTGTACACAATAATATAAATTGCTGCTACTAACTTAGCTAATGTTAAATAAAGATTTAACACCAAGCCATCTGCAAGAACTCCTGCAACCTACAGAATCAATATTCATACTCAGTACTTTACTTTTATGATAAAACACTTGTTTTTCTACAGAATCAATATTCATAGTCAGTACTTTAATTGACTTAAGATAAAAGGTAACATACATATGATAAAACACTTGTTTTTCTATGACTTGCAGCAAAATCAGTCTCAGAATCTAATGCACCAGCTGTTGGAAAATAAAATGGTAATTATATAAGAATAACAAATTAATCTTATGTTCTTGCTTAACACAAAAATGCTAATATATGCTAACATATATCTATAACATGCAGTTTAGATTGCTAACAGAGTAATAGTTGTGTTGTGGCTACTTACAATTTTGGTTACTAACAATTTTTGGCAATTAAAATAACAATAAGATAGAACAATAATAACTTACCAGGCAGAACAACAATTTATACAAATCCCAAAAACCTTGTGTTGATATTGTCATAGAGCCAAGTCAGTATTTGCCTTAAGATTGTGTGACTTCAAAAAATTCAAAAAAGTCTAAATCTGAAAAGTTTGGCAGAATTAGTTAGTACTAACACAATATTGACAAAATCATTTCAAATTAGTAACAATAAAAAGGAGTATTACATACAATAATTTTATTCAACCACAACTAGGTGTCTGTGATGATGAGCCACCTGCAGTATTTGCCTTTCCAACTGACATTCCTTGAAACTCTAAAATAATTAACAAAATAATAAACATTAGACTATATTATGAACATATGAATATATTAGAAAGTTCAAACCGTTAAAAGATACATAAATAACTTTACCTTTAATAATTTCTTCAGAAAGATCAACATCTTCACTAAGATTTAAGTCTTTGAAACAAGTGAGTGAAGGTTTTAGCCAATTCTGGGTGCAAATTAATGCTTCAGCCATTTCTGGCTTTAAAGAGCTTCTAAAGGTTTCAATGACTTTCCCACCAGTACTAAAAGCACTTTCAGAAGCAACTGTAGACACCGGTATAGCCAAAATATCTTTGGCTATAAGAGATAAGATTGGGTACTGAGTTGCGTTACATTTCCACCAAGTAAGAATATCAAATTTTTCACTCATCTTCACACACTTACTAAAATAATATCCCTCAAGCTCATTTTGTTGGTCAATTGAGTCTTTCTCTTTCAAATGGTCTTCAAAAGCTTGTGCTCTGGCCATTTGTGAATTATGGGCAGCAGCAACAGATGTTTCATCATGGGAAGCACTGTCAACAGCCATGGGAGTTGGCTGTGGTAAATTATTTTTTTTGTCATGGACTTTTTTATACCATTTGTACATTTTAGTTAGATCTTCTTTAATTAATGTGATCAATTCAACAACCACCTCTGATTTAGTTGCATACATATCTTGAAAGCACCACTCAACATATTTTAACTTGTACCGTGGATCAAAAATTACCCCAAAATATAGCAACTTATTAATGTTTGCAATATTACTCCAATACTTATCATATTTTGCTAACATATCCTCAGCCACACTTGCAAAAATGATGTTCAAATTCAAAGAGGCATTTTGCAGCTCACAATAGATTGTAGACAACTGGTGAAAAGCTGCATGTATACTCTCATGTTGTGAGGAGGAAAACACTTTAGTTGCCTCATAAAATAACTTCAAAAAAGTTGCAAATTCCCTAGCTGTATCCCAATCATAACTAGTTGGGGGACCAGCTTCTCCAAAGAAATCCTTATAACTTGACTCCTCAACCTCAAGCTTCCCAAAAGCTACTTGAAACTTCTCTGTAGCCTCAAGCATCAAGTAGGTTGAGTTCCAACGAGTTGAAACATCAAGAGATAGCAATTTTTTACAAGATATTCCAGCTAACTGAACACATTCCCTAAACTTGGCAGCCCTATGAGGTGAAGACTTTACAAATCTAACAACATTTCTAATGCTAGAGATTGCCAAATTTTTTTCTTTCAAGCCATCAATTACAACTAAATTCAGAATATGAGCAGCACACCTCATGTGGAAGTGTTCCCCATCCCCCATCAAACCATCCATATTATTTATCTTTTTTTTCAAAAAAGCAACAACTACATCGTTGGATGATGCATTATCAACGGTTATAGTTGACACATTTCGAATCCCCCAATCCTTTAAAACCTCTTCAATCTTCTTACCAACTGTGTCACCCTTATGATTTGGAATTATTGTGAAACTAATAATCCTTTTTTGGTAATTCCAATCATTATCAACAAAGTGTGCCGTAAGGGTTAAGTAGTTAAGGTTTTGAATTGAAGTCCAACAATATGTTGTAAGAGCTACCCTATTGCAATCAGACTTAAAAAAAGCTTTCAACCTTACTTTTTCCTCCATAAACAACTGAAAACTATCCCTAGCAACAGTTCGTCTAGACGGTATTGTAAATTGTGGCAGCAATGTTCTCAACATAAACTTAAATCCTTCACCTTCCACAACTTTGAATGGTTGTTCATCCAAAATCACAAAAATAGACAATGCCCTACGATAAGCTTGAAGGTTTAATTTACTACTTGTTGAAACCAAACCAGATCCTTCTACATTAGGAAATGTAAGAATAGTTTGGGTGGGGTCATCAGATACAATCAAAGGTTTTTTGGCACATCTAGTAAGGTGGTAGTTGAGGTTAGAGGTGCCATGAGTTCGAGAGTCACACAAGTATATTTTGTGGCAGTATTTACATGCGGCAGATTGTACCTCCTCTTCACTAGAATTAATTTTGTTAAAGTGTTCCCAGCATTTAGAGGATTGTCGAGGACCACTTGCATTAGCTTTTCTCTTCTTTTTAACTTGATTGTTAGCCAAATCAGGTCCAACAACTACTGTTGTTGCTGCTGCACCAGCTTCAGTGGTGTTGGTATTTGGAGTTGGTAAATTTTGACTAGGTTGGTTCATCACTGAAATCATGAAGGAGCCTTAATAACCAAATACCAACCATATGGAATTATTTATTTTAAGTTCATTGACTTTTAAAGGGTTGTCATAAAATTTTATGGGAGTGTATTCAATTTTAAATGAATATAATTTAACATCCAAAGATTGTATTACTCTATTATTTAAGTGGTTGTAATTGAATATTTAAGGGGAGTTATGAATATTTAAGGGAGTTTAATTCTTATATAAGTGACTATAATTCAAGAGTCTAGTGTGTTTCACACACACTAGACTTATTCAACCCATTGAAGGTTAACTATAATACAGTGTCTAGTGTGTAACTAGCACATTGTACTCATTAAACAATATAAGAATAATATTCAAATAAATATCCATTAAGAAAAAGAAAAAGCATATAATAAACATAAGTATATATTAGAGAAACAAGCATCAACAAAAACTTGCATGCATATAATACATTTAAAAGTATGTATAAGAAAGAAAAAAAATTAAAATACATTACAAGTTATAAATAAAAAAATCAAATAAATTTAAAAAGGTGTATAAAAAAATTACGCATACATTAGAAAAACTGAAGCATTACAACTAAATAGAAGCACGCATTAAAAAAAACTGAAGCACTAATTACATTTAGTAAAAAAGAAGCACAAGTTACACTTAGAAAAAAAGAAGCACGTTTTTAACATGTTAATTAAACTCATAAAAAGAACCAGAAACTTTAAACACATCTTAAAAAGAAATATACAAGTTAAATATATAGCATTCATTTATAGGCATAAAAATATAGTATACATTTGAAAAACTTATAAACATGAAATAGAAACAATATAAGCATCAAACAGAAAATGAAAAAAAAAAAAAATAGAAGCACAAACTTACAGTGCTCTTGCTCTATAATCACCCCTTGGGTGCTACTGTTATTGGCTCGTTGATCCATCTTTTCCAGCCACAAGCCAAGAACATCAAGTATGTTTTTTTCCAGAATATGCAAAAAATCAAAAAGTCAAACTCTAGAAAGTATTTTGGAAAAAAATCAGAATATTCATATCTAATAATTATTCATATCTAAACATCAGAGTTTGAATTCATACCAAAATATTTAAATATCAGAATATGCATATCAGAGTTTTCTAGATATGAATATTAGAGTTGGAAATTAGAGCTTGAATTCAAAAATCAGAATATTGAAATTCTAGAGTATGCAAAAAATCAAAGAAAAAAATAAATAAAAGAATATTTACCTTGAAGATATGAGATCCAATAATCAGAGAAAATGGAACAAAAAGAATAAAAATAAATTAGTTATATGAAATAATAGCAAAAAATCTAATAACTAAAAAACATCTTTGTTTTTTTACATCATACCGAAAAAGTAATAATAAGAGTATGAATATCAAATGTTGGTCAGAAAGAGCATAAATTATCAAATATCAAATGTTCTACCTGGAGGTACTGCAACGTTTCAAGGTGATGGAAAATTAAAGTGGATGTACTAAAAAGAGAAGTATTAAGGGATAATAACTTAACAAATTGTATTGTCATGAGTATATAAATGATAAAATTACCAAGTGAATCATGGCATTATACTAGTAAAGTTTTGATACTACAAATAAGATATGTCTAAAGGTAGTGATTGAAACAGAAAGTATCAACTAACATAAAATGTTTGTACTTTCTAATCATGGTTAGCATACAACAAAACAACTAAGAAAATGCACATGACACATTCTTCAATTCAAAACAAGAAACAGAGTTTGATACAAATTAACAACAACTATTTAGAGCTTATAATCTCAAAGGAAAATAGATTTTTCTTCATTTTTTGTTTGCTAAACATGGCTATCGTTTTTAATTCTTGGCAGTGATTAGTAATGCATTGAAAGCTTCTATTAACCATAAGAAATGATTCATTGATTTTTATTCATGAAACGAGTTTATTTGTCCATTGTGCATATAATAACACTTCCATATTAAACAAGTAAATTTTATGATCCTGAGGAAAATTAAAACTTCACTTGAACTTTACAATGGTCATTTACCTTTTGCCTGTGCCTGCATTTAGCATTTTATTTGTATATTTAACGTTGGTGTATGAAGTATATGATAGCTTTTTAAAAACACTGCCATAGTATATAACTATATATATATCATATGTAAAAGAAAGTATTAATCTTTCTAATTTGAACTCAAATGTACCAAAAAAGGTATCTAACAGACCATGTTACTGCACTATTGAATTATTTATCATAATAAAAATTCAGAGATTTATTCATTTAAAAATTAGATTCTGGCAATTAATTAAGAAAATAGTTTGTACAATTTCAAAACCTAACCCTGCCATATAAAACAAAATTACCAAGTGAATCATAACAAATTGTATTGTCATGAGTATATAAATGATAAAATTACCAAGTGAATCATGGCATTATTAGTAAAGTTTTGATACTACAAATAATATATGTCTAAAGGTAGTGATTGAAACAGAAAGTATCAACTAACAGAAAATGTTTGTATTTTCTAATCATGGTTAGCATACAACAAAACAACTAAGAAAATGCATATGACACATTCTTCAACTCAAAACAAGAAACAAATAGTCTGATACAAATTAACAGCAACTATTTAGAGCTTATAATCTCAAAGGAAAATAGATTTTTCTTAATTGATTAATCTATTGGCTAACAATGCAAAAAGTAATTTCAATTTCAAAACTTTACCCTGCCATATAAAACAAAATACCCTGCCATATAAATTAAAATAATATACTTAAAAAATTTGTTATCATGATGTATATTGAAGACAACAACAATATTAAGAACATAATAGAAAGTTAAAAAGTAAGGATTAATGTGGAAAATTAGACATAATGGATTCTTTGCCTTAACAGTAATAAAACAAACCAAAACCAACTCACCCAACATATTCATAAGAACAAAAGCAAATAATTTAAGATTAGGACAAACAATTAGTAGAACAAAAGACAAACTACATGTTAAAGTGAGGCAGATTACTATATATTAACACATCATACTTAAGAAAATTGAAAAATCTAATATATAAATTAGCATGCAAAAACAAAAAAACCAAACTCTAGAAAATCCAAAAACAGAAACAATAGTTAAATCAAAACCCTAATTATAATAAAAAGAAATAAAAACCCTAACACAATGCAAAATAAATTAGAAAAAGATGAACATGTTTAAAACAACAAAGATGAAAAATGCTATTTTTAAACACGAGATTGAAAATGTTAACAAAGAGGAAAATGTTTAGAACAACAAAGACGAAATTAACAATCAAAAATGAAACTAAGACGAAACTAACATAAATGAAACTAGCAAAGACAAAACTAACATATTTTAAAAAAAACAAAGACGAAAAAAGACAGTTGTGAAAAACGAGATTATAATGTTTGGAACGAAAAAGGTTAGAGAGTTGAGAAATAAGAGATAGAGTGATAACCTGGAGTGGATGTGGCCGCCACTGACCGTCGTTGGCCGCCGTTGAGGCTTGAAGAAATTAGGGTTTGCTGGGGTCAAGAACTAGGGTTTGTGAGAAGATGATGATGAGAGAATGAGTTGTGGGTGGGATTGTGAGATGAGACTGATTGAAATTAGGGTTAGGGTTGAGATAATAGTGGGCCAAATTAAATTGGATTTCCAGCCCAACAATTATTAATAATTATTATAAGCTGTTATCGGGCGGGTCGATCACCGCCGGTCCAAAATCCATAACCCGAACCCGCCCGAATCTACCCTAGTGAACCCATTAATTCAACCCGTGTGACCCGCTGGATCCGATCCAACCGACCCAGTTTACTTCACCCGTTGCGGGCCGGGCGGTATAAAGCGGCCCATATCTTTTGTCCAGCCCTAATGTAAGCTTTCCACTCCTACCTACTTTTTATTTTTTTTTATTTTCCAATAATTACTAATTTCAAGAACTGACAATCAAAAGCCACTAAAAAATTTAACTGAATAAAATTGAATACAGTAAGTTCGCAATATGAATCCTCAAACCTTACATTACATTGCAATCAAATAGAGAAATAGTATCTTTCCAGTTTTATTCTCAAAAAAATTCCAAGCTCACCAATTGAAAATTTGTTTTTTCTTTCTCTCGTTTTCTCTCTGCAGCTTTGTCTGGTACAACCCAAAAAGAAGGGGAAGCGACATTAAAACTTCTAGTGAACAAAGACACAAACAAAGTCATTTTTGCATAAGCAGAGAAGGACTTCGTTGACGTTCTATTTAGCTTCTTAACATTTCCTTTAGGAACCATTTCTAGACTTTTGGAGAAGGAATCCAGCATTGGTCCTCTTATATTTGGTAGTGTGACCACACTCTATAGTTCCGTGGAAGATCTCGACGAGATGGTGGTGGATCATAAAATGGAACTTCAGTAGCGACATGTATGTGAGGTGATGACACTACGCCAAAAATGACATTTAATAGCGCTCATTTTACAGCGCTTGCTAAATACAAGAGCTGTTGTAAGTATATTTTAAAAATAACGGAGCCTTTTACAGCGCTTTTTGGACAAGCGCTGTTGTAGGGTCATATAGCGATTACGCATAATGTTATAAGGCTTTTACAGCGTTTTTCGCAAAAGCGCTGTAAAATGAAGCGCTTTCGCGTATTATTTTACAGCGCTTCTTTCACAAGCGCTGTAAATTACATGCGCTTTCAAATATTTGAACTACCTATTACGATGGAGATATGCAGTTATTGGGCGAAGCTATTGGTAGTTACATGGCATGGCCCACCCACCTTGTTGCCCTCGAAAAAAAGATTCCCAGAAACAAATCAGTTACATCTCCCGAAAAGGTTTGTCACATTTATTCCCTAAGGTTTGTCATTTTTTCAGATTCAATAAACTAACATTTAACCTCATTTTTGTAGATCCAATTAAATAAACCACCCTACAGCCAAAAAGAGCCAGCAAACCTCCAACATTGGAGGGTAATAGGACTGCCAAACTACAAAGGCTGGAGGGTAATAAAGCTGCCAAAATTGCAGCAAGAAAACTGGATCGGGGAAAATCGGTCGTTGTTGCCCATGTTCCTAAAATAAGTCAGCCACACCTTGCTAAACACGGGGCGTGTCTTGACATCCAAGTAAAACAGAACATGGACAACAACGACGATTCGCGCATCATACCGATGAATAAAGCTATATTTGGAGATGAGTATGATGAATTTCTCGAAAAGGAGCACATATACGAACTTCTCAACCATAAGGAGCTTAGTGCTACTGTCATGTGCTTGTACATAAGGTAAAAAATACTTTTAATTGCATTTATTGGTAATTAATTAAATGTATTGGTAATTAATCTAGTTTAAAATTTTCATTGAAGGTTTTTGTACGAGAAGGTCGTGTGCACGAGGAAATTGTCAAATAAATACTCATTCTTGTCTCCGCATAAGATGTCGATGTGGAAACTCGATCCAGACAATGTAAAAAAATACATTGTAGATATGTTTTTAGGAAATATAGAAAATGATAAATTGTTCTTGGCACCATATAATTCAGGGTACGTAATTTTATCTTTTTTAATTGATGAGAATTTAATTTATTAGTTGTGTATAAACAAAATTGCTTAACCAATTTTTTGTTGTTGTAGGGCACATTGGGTGCTATTTGCAATCAATGCGGTCTCTGAAGTTATATACTATTTGGATCCCGTGCACGACAATTACAGCAATCACCCCGAAATAAAGACTATGCTCGACACGTAAGTAATATTCATTTATTTCTTACATATATATATATATATATATATATATATATAATGTGTTT